>NC_031780.1:16983948-17074463 GCF_001522545.3 Parus major | reverse complement strand
TCCTGGCCCTGCAGCCCTTGGCAATTGTCTCTCTCCAGCTTTGCTGCAGCTCCTTCAGGTAAATCCTGGGGTCAGTAGTTTGTTTTATGTGTGCTGCCTTTGCTATTAGAATCTCCAACAGACCTCAAAAGAATTTTCAGTCAGCTCTGCTTTCTGAGGTTTTTCAGTGAAAATCCCCTAAAATCCTATGCTGGCTGCCAAACTTGTTGTATTGTGATGATTTCTCATGTACTTTGCCATGACACTGCATCTCTGAAAGCATATCTAATCAAAAAGTTACCATGCATGGAAGAGAAAACAGCATCTATTTCACAGGCCAGGTGAGATCTTAAGGTCTGTAAGACCCTCTGATCTCCTCTCCTTTGTGACAAAGTTCAGGTGTGGTCTCTGCACTGATTCCTTTGACTTTTCTGCCCTTTTTAACTCTTTCCTTGCTTGTTTCCTACTGGACACAATCTAGCATGTCCTCAGCTCCTGTTATTAACCACTGCTGGTTCTTTCAGATTGTCATAAAATCATAGAATATCCTGAGTTGGAAGGGACCCACATGAACCATCGAGAACAACTCCTGGCCATGCACAGGACACCTCATTATTCTTCCTTTCTCACCTAATCTACAGGATATCCACTTTTTCCCCCCCTTTTTAATCCTAGTGTTGTGGTTATTAGGTTTTTAATTTACTCTGTATTTGCCAGTTTTAACTTTTGGATCTCTCCCTGCTCTCCTGCCACAGTGACACAAGCACAGGGAAGAGTGAGCTGCACCTCTGGGAGTTTGCAGAGCTTTGCTGTTTCCTGTGTGGAGGTGGTGGGAGAGCTGTGCTGTCTCCACTTTCAGTAACATTTCATTCAGGAGAAACATAGTTTAAACTAAGTTGTGACAGGTCATCACTTCACACTCATGGAGGAATAAAAAATGAAGGTGATAGTAACTGTGTCTGGGGAGAGGATCTGCTGCCAAACCCTTCTGAGGAGGTTTTTGTGACCACCTGCCATCAGCTCCTGTGAAGCACAGGGCAGAGAATGTGGGGTGGCCCAGATGTACCAGGTACAGATTTTTAGGAGGTCTGTAGTTTTCCCATAATAATCCAAAGTCATGGCATGGAATTCTGCATAAAATAACAGCATGGCTTTTCCCTTCCTGTTGCTACTGTCCTGGAAAGTGATGTTAAATTCCTTATTGATCTGTGTGGGAGCTCAGCTGGACTAGCTCCAAAATGCTTTTGAAAGTCCTGCTGGTTCTCCCCACACTTTGATTTATCCAGTCTATTCTAAAGGGCAATTTCAATCCCTAATGGAAGTCATCGGTATTTTCAAATGAGGCACCTTTTAAAATGTGGAAATAGCTTGGAGAATAATTCCTGGTAAAGTAAACGTTGAGTGTTGGCTTTTTGTTGTTGCTGTGCAGAAAAATACAGTTTTGCTTGGGGTCGATAAGAGATTGAAAAGTGTGGGTAATAATAAAAGCTGAAGTGGGAGTTACTTTAATAATGGGATGTCATGTGTAAGCCTATAAAATAAACAGTAATTATCACATTTGAGAAACGACTCTGTTAGAATTCACATTGCTCTTGACAGCTTCATCTGTACATCAAGCCTTTCTGGAATATGCACTTTCTTGTTCCTAATGAGCAAACAAATGAAACAGGAATTCTTACCCTGATAGAAGGTGTTGATTTCAACAAACCTAAACAAAAAACTAGATAAAAGAGAGCCAGAGCAGCAGAATGTGGGATTAGTTCTTGCTAACACATTTTGCTTTTACAGAGCAAGATAAAAAACAGCTGTACTTTTATTATCTATGGTTTTCCTCCATCTTTTATATGACACATGTTGAAGGAAGTGGGCTTTGTGTATTGCAGCAGAAAATCAGAAGTTTAAAGAGCAGTAGTGGATTCAGAATAAACTTTGTATATTTTGCAAAGACACGGTAACATCTCATGATTGTGAATCATAAACTTGGGTATATCAGATTAGGAGGAAATAGTGGGCATTTTGTTTTGTTTTTATTCTTTTTTTCCTCTGTATCCTCACACACTCAACATTTAATGTAAATGCCAGCAGTACCTGTCCTTTGAGGAATGTTTTGGAGGTTTTTTTTTTGTAATTTAATATAATGTTAAACTACAGATTTTTTTTTCCAAATATAAATGTATCCAAGAAAATAATTTATAGCTGTTTGCTGTATGTCTTTTATAACTTTTATTTAATAATTTTTACTTTTTGTTCAGCATTTCCAATGGAATTTAGGTGGGCTTTGTATTATTGAGAAGGGTTGAAAGTGTAACACTGATTCCAGTAACGCAAAAAGCTCTTTGTCTTATCAAAATGAGCTTCATCAATACCTAATTTATAAGAACAGAATGTATTGAATTTGTCAGTCAATAACATATATTTGGTTCTAAGAAAATTAACTTCAATAGATATTAAAATATATTTCAAAATACGTAACATATCTTCTACACATTATTTCTGAATTTAGACTTCTGAGGCTTTGAGAGTCAGTCTGAGTTGAGGTGTGTCAAGAGATAGGAAGAGTTAAATCAAGGCAAGTAAGGAGCAGGAAATAAATTGCTGGAATCACATTACACTGTTCCTTGGAAAGAGTTTATCCATGTTATCAATTTTCTTCTTTTATGTGGGGCAATAAGTCTGTGAACCTGAGGTGTGTGAGAAGAGCAGGTAGGGCACACACCACACGGGTGGATTCACTACACCAGGTGGTTTTTATTTTCATTTTTATTTGCTTTTTTTGTTTGTTGAGGAAATATATCTTCAGTAAAAGTGATATCAGTGCACTGACTTCATTTACAGGGATGTTAATGGCAAAGCCATTGATTTGGACATCAGCAGGATTGCAGACTTCTCTGCAGTTTGCTGAATTCAGCCTTGTGTCCGTGGGCATGCTCTGGTCCCAAGGAAAACGGGGAGATGTCTGTCCAACAGGGCAAAAATGGGAGTGGGCTTTCATGGAGCAGCAAAGGGCAGAAGTATCAAAGGGCAGGAGCAGCAAAGAACAGGAGCAGCAAAGAATAGGAGCAGCCTCCGCTGAGCCCTGCACGCTGCTGTGGGCAGAGGGAGCCCCTTGGCTGGGCAGAGCATCCCTGGGCACACCCCGGGTACCACCCACGGCAGGGCTGACACAAACAGTACCTGGGGAAGGGGCAGCAGCACACCTTCATTCCCACACCTGTTTGTCACCCCGCTCAGCACAAAGGATGTTAAATCAGTCCCAGTGACAGCCTGGCGGTGGCAGGCTGGGCTGTCACTGATGTCACCCCAGGGCAGGGGTTCTGGGAGCCTCCAGCCAGCCCTAGGGCTGCTCTGGCAGCTCTGAGGGAACAGTACTACTGCAAAGGCTCCACAATTCCCTGACAATTACACTAGAGACCGAAGCCTTGGCGCAGCAGAGATCCTTTTTGGGTAGGGATGATGTTTGAGCTGAACACCTGACGTGGAGCTGTGACACAAGAGCAGTTCCACTGAAGCAGCAGGGCACAGGTGCCAGCAGGGCAGGCTGCAGCTCCATCAGCTGCAATCTGAGAGCAGCACCTCAGCCATTCATTTCCCCCCATGGGGCTGGCTGCTGGCCCCCAGCTCCCGACAGGGAGCTGCAGTCAGATGTTCCCACTCCTGGAGTATGGCACTGTGTGCTGACAGAGGGGACCAGGGCCAAACACTGCAGATGGCACGAGGGGCTGGAAAACACCAGGAACATCTTCCCAGGCAGGGTTTGAGCAATAGGTGTCTGGATGGAAGAGCCATATCTGAAATCTGAGGAATCTGGGGAGTTTATCTTCAGCTGTGCTTGGCTGTTCAGCGAGCAGTCAGGGAACGTGCAGCTGGAGCACTGTGGCAGGTGACTGGTTTGGCTTTCCTGCTGGTTCTGACACAGCTCCCAGGCACTGGAACATGGTCTGCAACTCCCTGGCTGTGTTTTCCCCAGTGAAGTGTTTTAACCTATTTGATGGTGCCTTCATACAGCATTTTTTTTTTTTTTTTTGTTATGGAAGTTTCCTTTGTGGTGATGATGCAAAAGAAAAACACCTTAAAGCCAGGGCAGGTTACACACAAGGAACAACACATGGCTTTAGGAGATTGATGTGCTGTGGAAGCCTGGGAGGAACAATCACACAGGACTAAAACACTGCTGAATATATTGAGCTCATGGATTGATGTTTTGGGTTTTTTTTTTGTGGTTTGTGTCAATCTCCATCCCCTACTCAAAGCTTTTTAATGTTCCAGAGAGCCAAATACAAAGTCAGAAAGGCAAAGAAACTCAAGGGGACAAATTAGCTGTGGTTTTGAAAGGTTGAAATGAGGAAACACAATGAATGCTAGGCCACTGTTCCTAGCATGATATACCAGGAATCTTGTGTCCAGTTTTTGTGTCCAAGTCAAAACCTCTTAGCTTCAAAAAACTTCATAAATGCAGAAATCTCAGCTGACTGTGGGCTGTAATTTGTGCTCAGTTTGTGCTGGTTCATTGTTGCATGTAAGTATTTGCACTTTAGCCATAGAATAAAATACCTTTAAAAATAAAGTGATAAATCAGTAGCAGAAGACAGGACTGCACTAAACCCTAAGGATTAGGAATATTTTGGCTACTCCACACTGTGTCAGGCAGTCAGGCCTGGGCTCTGCTTGGGCATTCTTGTCACAGGTTGGCTTCTGTTCTCACTCCAGTCTAGAGTCAACAGAAAAACTGGGAAACTGATATTTTCTGTAGTAAATATCAAAGGCACATCTACAGGTGGGGTGGAGAAGTGATTGAGAGCAGCTCAGGGGAGAAGAGAATAAGGTTGCATGGGATCTTGGGCAGGGATTGTTCCCTGGCAGGGTGGGCAGGCCCTGGCACGGGGTGCCCAGAGCGGCTGGGGCTGTCCCTGGATCCCTGGCAGTGCCCAAGGCCAGCTTGGACATTGGGGCTGGGAGCTCCTGGGACACTGGGAGCTGGCCCTGCCATGGCTGGGGTGGAATGGATGGGTTTTAAGGGCCCTTCCAAACCATTCTGAGATTCCATGATTCTAATTTCAGTAGAAAACATTTATTTTCCACGTCTTCTTTTCAGCTGGTCACAGATAATGAAAGTGACTGTCTCTGGTGTTTGTATTTCTTTTCAATCAATGTAATACCTGTTCTTTCCTTCCTCCTTTTTAAAAGCAAGGATCATCCCATATGTGGTGGTGCTATAGCTCTGCAGTAAATTTTCCCTGAATTCACAAACCCATAGGAGTTAGTTTGCATTTGAAGGAGAGGTGCTAGTTTTTCCTTTTAAAAATTAACATTCAGAGATGTAAGTCTTATTTACCAATGTCCTGCAGTGTTGAGAATAACATTAATATATGACATAGCTTCAACTAAGCTAAGATTTCTATCTGGTAATTATTTTTTTCCATCTGAATTTTTCTGTCTCTCACAGAGAAAATGCTTTGTATTATACAATGGAGTTTAAAAAGCCACAAGCTGATCTGGATTTGTGGTGCATAATTTCTAGTCATTTTTATGTATATTAATGTTAAATCATGTTCTTGATTTCCATAAATGACCCACATAACATGCCAAATTTCTTCCACGTTTTAAACAGCCCTGGGTTTTGATGAACAAAAATTGATAGGTATGAGATGAACAAAAGAATATTGATGACACATAATATAAGCCTTGATCTAAAGTTGTGAACTTGTCAGATGATCTGCCAAAAATGGATTATTTTCTAAAAGTTTGAAATATGGCTGAGAAGCCTGCTGGCCATTATTCAAAGCCATTAATTTATTACATTGATGCTGTTAGACAAGTAATAATCATAGGCTTTAATTTCCTGCAGAATTGGACATAGGTGTAGAATGCTTTATATCATTTAATATGCAAAAAACCCCTCAGATCAGAGAATGGAATTTCTATCTGTGTCACTACAGGCTGTCTAATCTGACACAGATTGGTATTAATACACTACATAAAACTGGAATTTTCCTAGACCTCTGGTATTTGCATTCTTGGTGTCCACACTTTCAAAAAATGTCTCTGTTCAAGTTCATGTCCTTCTTCAATATTATACAAACTGTAGAATTTTGCTTCATTAAGTGCCCTATAATTTTCCTCTGCATCCAAAATACTTTTGTTCTTCACTTGAGCTGGATTGTTGAGATCTGTGGTGGGTTGCACCAATCATAAACTTGTTGATTCTCTTGTCTTTTCCTGCAGTTAATAGTAACCCACAGCACTGTTCCCAACGTGACAGTCATCCAGCACAGATAATTGGTTTTTTTGCTATAGGTTTTTAGATTCTGTTTGTGTAGTTTTGTCTTTTGCAAGAGATAAAAAGACACTTGGTCCCCAGGGCAGGGCTCCCCTGGCTCTGCCGAGTGCCTGAGCAGCTGAATGGAACTGATAATCTTTGGCATTTACCAATAGGTTAATTTCACTCAGCTACATATGGGGTTCCAAAAACAATAGGTTTCCAAAGATTTTAATTTTTTTGAAGGCCTTTGTGAAAAATATTTCATGCAAATTGTTTTAAGCTTACTTTAAAACAGCTTTTTCCCTTTGCAGGTTTACAGAAAACTTTCCATTTCCCTCCTGTGTGTGTTGGTTTCTTGTTTGTTTGGTTTGGTTTTTTTAAATTTTTTTAAATTAAATATTCTTCACAACATTAAAAATATTTAATGAAAATTATCAATACAGCCTGGAGAAGAGGTGGTTTCTTCATTGTGGTCCCTGAAGAACCTACAAGAAAGATGGAGAGAGACAATTGACAAAGGACGGAGTAACAGGACAAGGGGAATGGCTTCCCACTGCCAAAGTACAGTTTTGGGGTTAAGTTGCATATTGGGAAGGAATTCTTCCCTGTGAGGGTGGGGAGGGATTCCATGATCCTAATAATTTCATGATCTGTAGTTTATATTACTCGAGAACCTAACACAGTATCCTAGCAAGTGAGACATTTTTCTATTACATGTGTTTCTTGGTGGACTAAGAGTATAAAAGGATCTGACTTCACACTGCAGACTAGAACAGGCTATGTCTGTTTGTGAGTAAAAGCTAATGTTTTGCATTTTAACAGGGAAGGAAATGAACAGTGGCACTAAAACCACATCTGCCAGAGCAGAGCCTGGTGGCAAAAGTTACCTCTTGTTACAGTGATGACAGTATCCAGATGTCACACAGTTAGGGGCATTTGCTAAAATCTTTTTGAAGTAGGAACACCTGTGACCGTCAAAAGTGATAAATATTAGATAATAAAATGCATTCCTGGTAGGTGCACAGTGTAACCAACACAGCCAGGGACAGAACAATCACATTCCCTCCACCTCCCTTCAAAACACCTGCTTGCCTCTGTTTATTCCTATTTATATAGTGCTGAATCTTTGAGGGCCTCCTACTTTGCTTTTGTGCAGCTATTTTGTCAACATTTGCATGGTTTAAACTATTGCATGGTTTCCCATGTGCTTTCCTGGGGTGTTTTGGGGGGAGTTTTGCATGTGGGGTTTTTTGTTGTTGTTTGGTTGTTGTTTTTAGACTGATATTCTCCAGGACCAAAGTTCAAAAGTCTGGAGTTTTAGGTTTGGCTAACCACTGAGAGCTGAGGGTGTTTTTTCTGTGCAGCTGCACGTTTGCTTGGGGCCTGCTGGGTGTTTTCCCATTAAAAGTGATCAAATTGGATGCACACATTGCCATGAGCTACATTTAAGTGCAAACATTTGAAATGTCATTCTGTGGGCTTTGCTCTCCTCACTTTCAGTGAATCTGAAGCAGAGTTTTAGGCTATTGTGGAAACAGAGCCTACAGCATGCCTGAATTCTTTATTCATTTGAAGATGGCCTCATCTAAAGCAAAAACATCCCAAAACAACACAACAAATCCCTTTGTTTTCAGTGGATCAGAAAAGCTTGTCCACTTGCAATCCCTCCTTCTGGAGAGTTAACTGGAGCCATTCCTAGCTCAGATATGCTTTGCTCCCTCCTTACAGCTTGGAAGAGGCTGGTAACTCCCTCTGTTCTCCAAAACAACAAAGAGGGCAGTAAAACACCATCCTCTTGCTGTGGAGGAGAATGTTGTCTTCTCTAACTGCACTTCTTCTAAATGTGCAAGTTCCAAGAGAATATTCAAGGTATCCTCTGAGTATCAGTGTGTTTAGATGGAAATGGATGCAATTGTGCACTTCAGGGGAAAAAAAAATCTGATTACACTTTTAGTTTTTGAATAAAAATGGAATTATTTAAGTTCTTGCAGCATCAAAATCCACTGTTTCTGTTTGACGCATCGATAGTGACCTCTGGGGCTGCTGTTCTGCTTCTCAAGGGGATTTTGTCTCTGCTCTTTTGGCTGGACTCCAGGTTTGGATGACAATTTCAAGGTTACAGTTTGTTTATTTTTTTATCCAGAGACAGGGGAGATCAATCCTAATCTATAGAGAGACTGAATCTCAAATGCCAGAGTGCCAGAGTCTTGACCCTCCCAAGTGCTGAGCACTCGGGGCTCGCTGGCTGTCGTGTGGCACCTCACCCACCCCTGCCACCCTCTGCTGGGCCTGGGAACTGAATTAGTCTCTCACTTTGCTTTCAGAGCAGAGAATTTTCTTCCAATAGACTCAGCTGAAGTCTGTCTTTCCAAGTAAAGTGGATAGTAGCTTTCACGAGTTTCTCTGCATTCTCAAAGGTAACGTTTGAGACTTACTGGTTGTTTTCCTTTTATTCTTAGACTGTTTTCCACTAGTCTCTTCTGCTTTTGCATGCTGTGATCCTTTGTTTTCTCTGTTAGCTCTGAAATATAAGAAAAACAGGCTACTGGTTCAGGCAGCAGCTCCTTTTTAAGGAACTAACCTTTGGTCTTTGGTGGACTTGAGGCAGTGTTGAAGAGCAGAAGGCACTACTGTTCTGGGTGTTGTCAGCACCAGCAAAGAGAGACACAGACAAACTGATTCAATTCTTTTTACTTCAGAGTAATCCTGAGAACATTTTCCTGTGGTCACCCAGGTGGAGGTCTCCCTCCACGTCCCTGGTGCCCCGTGACCTTTAGCAGTCCCAAAAGGAGGCTCAGTGCTGGTGACAGCTGGGAGATGTCAGCAGAACCTGAGTGAAAATATCACAGCACAGCACTTCTCCAGGATGACTGAAATCCTATTTTTGGATACGATAACATCATAACCTTTTAATTTTCCTTTCTATTTTTTCCTGGGTGACAGATTGACAATCCTAGAGGATGAGGCTGTCTATTCTTAGAGCAGGTCTGGCGTGGGCAGCAGCCCCGGTTGTTCCCCACGCTGTCCTGCTGGTGTCAGGAGCTGCTCCCCAGCCCAGGACTGCAGCCAGCAGCCCAGAGCTGGCTCCTGCTGAGCCTGCCCAGGTGACTGATGCTCAGTGCCAGAGCAGAAGTGGCTCTGCAGAGCAAACAGCTCCTCCCAGACATTGCATTGATCACTCACCAGCCGAGCTGCTCCGAGTTTGCACTTCCAAACAACCATCTGATTTCCTGCCCCAGCCAATCTTTTTCTCTTGGTCTCCAGTCTTTCATGCTCTTACCCACTGCTCACTTCAGATGGCATAATTAAAATCTAGGAGCAGAATGTGGGTCTTCTTTCAAGCAAAATTATTTTAAGTATTACCAGTACAGTCAAAGAAATAAGAAAATATAATTTACAAGTTGTTCTTTATTTAATGCTTCCTTAACATGGACAGCAGGTTATAACACAGGATAAGAAAAAGATGTGCCATAAAATAACCTTTAAAGTTAATTTTTCTCTTTGATGGTTAGTTCCCCCTCTCTAATCCTTATTTTCAGTGCTGATGCTAGCACCATCTCCATTTGTTGTATGTGAAAGATAACGCTTCCTGATAATGTAGATATTAGTCAGACAATTACCAGAAGTGCTGCTTCTGAGTGTTTTATTATGGCAGTGTGTGTGTGAAGGGGGGCTGAGCACAAGGACAGTGACTGTGCTGCCCCTGCTCTTGCTGGTGGGGATTCTCATCCACTGCCTCTGAGAATGAACAGCAATAAAGAATATCCAGAACAAAGATAGGATAGTATCTAATAATTTCCTGAATGGACAAAGAAAGTTTTAGGGTGAATTTAGAAGGGTATTACTATCTCAGCTTTAATGATATGATGCTTTATATTAATTTAAAATTCCTCAACTTCAAAATATTCTTGTGGCCTCCACTCTCAGCCCACACAAAGCTGCTAAGACAAGGTACCTTTCCAGGCTGGAAAGAGCCATCAGTCAGCAGCACACAATAGATATCAAAGACATCTCACTTCTAAAGATATCATTAATGCCAGTGCAGAACAAAGTGCACTGCAGCTTTTCATGCCTCATCTGAAAGAAAACCACAGTCAATCCCACCTTGCCTAGCTGAGAAGGAGGAAGGGATGTATGCACTTTAAGGTTTCTCAAGGATGAACACAAATTATGTCTGTTCAGGCAGTGTTACTTGGCTTTCTATTTGCTTATGGATCACTCCAGTTATTCCTTTAGGAAATAAAGCATTATACTGTCAGTCTTCAAAAATATGTATTGTTAACATTAGCTTTACTTTACATTAAACATTTAAATTATATATGAGACAACTCAGGGTGCAGTGAACTGTGGGGTGGAGACTGGAAGTCTGTGTGAAGGCACTTTCAGAGAGCTTTGTGTGAAGGCTCTACACCTGGCCAAGCACGTCAGGGCTCAACTACAAAGGAAATGATAAACCCTGTCTTAGTCCCAGTGACAGCAGCCACCTGCTTTTCAAGGAGGAAGGCTTGCAGACCTCCCACCGAGCCCTCTGTGCATGTGGGTATGGTTTGGGAGTCTGTGCTTGGGAGGACAGAGCCTGGGAATGGTGCTGGGAGTCACCCTGAAGTGAAAAGGCAAGGCAGAATTGCCATGGGAAAGCCTCCTCAGCTGGGTGGTTCCAGCCCTCCTGGCTCTGCTGGCACATCTTCACCTTTTCCCTGTCAGCCCAAACACGCAGAGGATGAGGTGGGGGTCCTTCCAGAACATTCTGAGGTAGATCCCTGAAGCACACCCAGCTGGAATCTTGGTGGGGGCACAGCTGGAAGTGCTTGGAATCTCCCACATTCCCTTCACCTTGCTGGGCTGTACCTGTGCCTAGGCAGGCTGCTTTACTCCACATTTCAGTGGTGGGCCCTTTGGAGCCATGGTATCCATTTTATTCCTCATTTGTTCTGCAGATTAAGCTTTTTATTTGTGAGCATAGTGTCACTTTTCACTGTTCTGTACCTTCCCAGGCAGAAACAGGTTTATTATTTGTGGAAACTTTAAAGCACAGTGAAACACAACCTTTGTGGAAGTATCATGTTATTTCTACAGCCTCTTGAGCCTTAGTTAAGTGAAGTGATAGGATATGACAATGCTTTCTGTTTGTTTGTTTGTTTTTTGGTAACTTTTCCAAATAAACAAACTCCTGGAAATAAGGTATGACATTATCAGGCAGGTACTGAAGCGAAAGCTCAGTGCTTGTTTGCTTTGTAGCATTGTTTTACCTGTGCAGTGAAAAGAAAAGGATACTGTGGCAATGTGAGTGGCAGCTACAGGTAATGGAATATGTGTTTATCCCTGTTTATGTTTGCAGCATCAGGAGTGTTAATTAGAAGACTCCATCTCCTGTGCAGCCCTAGCTGCCATGTATAAATAAATGTTACCTACTTTGAGGCGAGTTATCCCATGTGTAAACAAGTAAACCAGACTTAGTTCAAACTTTTTTGATAATTCACAAGATAATTCTTTCACTAAGATCTGATTTGTATGATTCTTTAAAATTCTGCACAGTATTTGGATTGCATAATGGCAGTACTCCTGCCAGCAACCCTATGCATCTGTCTATCAAAAAATAACATTTCTGTAATTACAGGATGGGTGATGATGGATACAGGAGAGGGAAATGCTGAGGGACAGCAGGAAGACAATCATAGCAACAAAACACATAATCTACAGAAGTCAGAAGAGTATTACAAAAATAAACAAAAACTTGTGGGAATTTAGATCAGAGTAAGTATTACTGTGGTAAACAGAATGGTTTAACTGCAAAAAGCACAGTCACTAAGCAGAGAGGGCCTCAGAATTTTGTGTGCTTGCAAATGAAGAGAATTTCCACTAAAGCATCGTTAAACTGTAGCCTCTGATAAATCTGAAATGCTGATGAGTTAGATTTGATTTGTCACTGTTTGCCATTTGATTTTAATCAGTGTTTCTGCTAGAGCATGCAAAGCCTGGGTTTCCAGGGGAAAGCTGAGACAGGCAGATGCCCTGGCTGTGGGGTTTGTGTGCACAGCCAAGGCAGAAAGGGTGGCTGGAACACTAAAGAAACAGACATACTGACTTGAAATGCCATAACTAAAGGGGAATGTTAAAAGTTTTGGAGGTGTGCTATAAAAAGAAACTTCTTTCTGGTAGGAGTGGAATGTTGTGGGCTGAATTTGGGTTGATTCGGGAACTTTTTGCTTTAACTTTTCTGCTGTTTGTAGAGTAATTAGAAAACTCTAGGGAGATGAGGTGAGCTGAATTAACATTGAGAACAGAATCTGTGGCATCTCCAGAAGGATGAGGGGGGGGATTGGTCCCCTTGTAAAGCTTGTACCCCCTAATCCTTTGCCATCAACTTGACCCTTTCTGTTTGCAAGGTGTGGATTTCCTGAGGACTCCCTGGGAGTTCCCAAGTGCTGCTTTCACCCCTGTGTCCTGTCAGGGACAGTTTAGAAGCTCAGTGAAATGCTACAAACATGGACAGAGATGAGGTTTATTTGTGCTGGATTAACTCAACTTCATCAGCACAGAGAGAGCCAAGCTGGACCTAAAAAAGAAGAGAATAATTGAAGAAAAATGCTTAGCAAAGACACAGCCCCTCACCAGCCCATCCAAGCAGGGAGCTGAGCCTTGTGGAAGCACAGATTGTTCTCTCCTGAGAGCTGACCTTGAGTTGAAGAGGTAACATGGCTCCTTTCTCACTTTCTTTGTATTTGCATGACTATTAAAAAAAACCAAAACCCTTTTTTTTTTTTTTTTCCTGTATCTTAAAGGCATTTTACTAATGTAATAGATAAAAAAGAAATATGTTAAATAAAAACATTTATTAGAGGACATAATTTTAAATATTTAATGATATAATTAAGTCTTATTAATGTAATGGTCTTTATTCTTCAGTTTAAAAATTCACAAGGTTAATTTCCCTTTCATCTTTATTATGCAATGTTTGCCACAATTATTTGTTATATATTCTTATAAATATTTGATGAATATTAGATATTTTAATTTAAATAAAAATATAGGTCATGTTTTACCATGGTGTTATTCTGGTGTTAAACTGGAATTAGTGAAATTAGCACAGCAGTGAGTCAGGTCCTATTATTCCTCCAGTTGTTCCAGAGCTGGCTTTTTTGACTTGAGTGATCCATGGAAAACACACCTTTCACTACTCTCTCTTCACTTTTAAAGGCTTGCAAAGAAGTGAGGATCACCAAGCTGGGGATCAGTCACTTCATTTCCATGTTGTCTCCTCTGGGGGACATTATTTGCATCATCTCTGTCTCAGATATTTATTCACTTGAATTTATTACATTTGACAATAAAAAACACCTATCAGCATTGGTAAATGAATTTAGAGTATATTTCAGGAGGTATTTACTTGATTCATTAAATTACTGGCATTAAAAGCAGTTGTTTTGAATAACATAATCCTCCCTCTATATGCTCTGCCTGTTTAGCTCCTTATGGGGAAGGAAAGTCCTTCAGCACAGAGTCCTGTGCATTTAAATGATTGATACTCTCCTTCATTAGCAGTATTTCTTACATATGCACCAGAAATATTTTTAGGGGAAATGGATGCTTTATTTTACCACAGCACTACGATTTTTTTTAAGATCAGTCTGCCAAACTACAACGTCAGCAGCTGCTGAAAAAATCACTTTATGGGCAATATGTTGACTTACCTTCTTAATTAAATAAAGAAACAAAGCAGAACTCTCTAGAGAAAAGTACTTTGAAATAAGCATAAACTCCTGTCACTGCACTCAGAATGGAAAAACAAATACCATTTGAGCTAGCAGCCAAATTTCAGCTTGTGCTGCTATTAGATTTGGGTTATGAGGTGTCCAAAAGTACTTTTTGGCAAGTTTCTTTGGGTGGCCCATGCTGAAACCTGGGCTTGTGCTACTTTCCCTCCCATGAGTAACCACGGCTCCCTTTGGAATGTTTGCCTGCTGTACTTGTCACCTTGCACGGACCCAAGATCTGCTGCTTCTCCTCCAGATTAGGAAGGCACTCCATCAAGAACTGGACTAAATTATTATCTTCAGGACAGAGGCGGCAGAATGCTGGCTGTTTTTAGGGTATCCATTTTACAGCAAGAAGCTGCCCTTGCCACTGGCTGCCTTTTCCCTTTTGTGCTGCTCTCCCGAAGCCAAGAGCAGGTGCATTTCTGCTGCTGCAGAACAGCTCATTCTTATCCCTGCAGTGATGAGGGCTGAACACACCTGGGGAAGCTTACTCCAATCTGATGGAAATGAAGGCAGTTTATTTGCCCAGATCACTGCCAAGACCTGTCTAACCCTGATGTATTTTAGCTCTAAATGATGAGAGCACCTATTCCAGCGTTGTTTCTGGAATAACTCTCCTTGTTGTGTTACTGGCAGCATGGTGCCTGGGTGCAGAGTGGCTGTCAAAACAGGGCATTATGTGTTAGAAAACCATGTATTGGCAAGGTGTGGTGCATTTTCTGTCCTGTTTGCCTCCTATGGATGTTAAACTGCACCAGAACTGTGTGTTCTCTTCAGAATGCACGAGGAACAGTCAAGGTGCAAAAATTAACCTTCAGCAAAGCCAAGCTGGCAAACGGGAAACAATCCTGTGGGCTTCTCTCAGCACCTCACTTGGAAACCACAACTCTGCCACCACAGCCCAGCTCAGAGGTACTGATGATGTCTCTTTCCACTTATAGGAAGTCCAACTGATTTTACAACTCATAAAAGATTCAATTCTCTCACCTTGTGTAGCATATCCCTATTATAGGCAACCATTTCATCTCTCCTGGGATTCACCCATCCCTCTTACCTCAGCTTTCAGAAGTCCATTAAAAATCTGTTTTGAATATGCTTAGGCTCGCTATTATCTTGGAATTTTATGGTAAATCCTGCCTGAAAGTGAATACTTGGCTTTGAGGTCAGGCCACAGTGAAATGAGGAATGGGGAAAAAAACTCTTCAAGAGCTCCCCCCAAAATGATCTCATTTGTGCAGTGGAGAAAGTTATGTGGGGAACTCAAGTGTTAAGCCTTCTTTTTAAATGTAGGGGAGCCCTGAGAAATAAGCTCAAATAAGTTAAACTTATTTAATCTTACTATTGAAAGTTATTGGTAAGTTAAACTCCCTCTTGCAGATACCCTTCCTCACGATTTTTCATTTTTTGTTCTTGGAGCTGCAGCTGGTAATTTTCCCTCTCCACACTTTAATCTCCCAACATCTTCTCACTTCTCCTGCTCTCACTGACAGACACAACTGGATTTGTCCAGCCAGGTAATGCCAGAATTTTGAGGGAGAACATCAGCATTACAGGGCAGATGAGAACACACAAAACTTGTTCCAAGTGTGCCCCAGTCATTATTATATTTATTATATTCATGTAGACTTGCCTGCTTTCTAAACTGTAGACAAAGAGTACTTTTTTTTTAGACCCTAGAAGCATAATTAGGGTTTTGTTGATGAATATCAACAAAATTTCCTTTTGCAGAGAGAAAATTGTTGTTTTGGTTCTGGTAACACCAAAAACTGTTTGCACTTTGACATTTGCACAATGCCCAAAAAAATTATTGGGCTTTAACTTATACCTGTGTGAATAAAATCAGACAGCAACGGGGGTGATTTGATTTTGCATGGAGGAGATAATTCATTTCTAGCCACACAATTAAGGCAGTGAACATTGAATTTCTCTTTCCTCTCGAAGAAAAGCAGTGTTACATATTACTTTGGGATTTAGGAGAGTAGCTGTTAGGAAAAAAAAAGGAGAAAAAAATTATTTTAACCTACTTAATTACTGCACACTAGAGGGCACTTGAGGTAGAGCAAACAATATTTGCACAGCTCCTGCGACCGATCCTGTTCCTGATGCTCACAAGGCAAAGTGAAAACCCACAGTGAAATATTAACTTCCCAAATTGCATCCTGTACTACTTGGATCCTTCTGTACATTAATGTACAAAAAAGAAAAAAAAAAAAGGTTGAATGCCTTGCTGGATGTAATTTTCTTTTGTCTTTCTCCTGGTGTTTGAAGTACAAAAGGAATAATTGTTTTTATAACAGCCAACCTGACAGCAACTAGTCAAAATTGCAAACAGTGCCTGAGGAATAATAAAATCTGATAATGCATTGTTGTTTTTATGCACTCCATATTATCACTGGTGCAAAAGGTACACAAATTAGTAGTTGGGGGGTTTATATTTTATAATCTCTAGAGAGTGGAAGCAGCTCAGGGCTAGTTGTGTTTTATGGTGCTAAATGAAGTGTTTGGGGATGGGAAAGGATATGCTAAGGGCCCTCAAGCCCAGGGCTGCTGCTGGGTTAAACTTTTGTTTCTGTCTGACAGAACAGACTTTTCCTTGGGCTGGAGGAGGAATTTGAATGGTTATAGGAATACGTTTGTCCAGTCAAAGCTAAAGTAACTTCAAAATCAAAGCATCTGTTTCTCCTCACATCTCAAGTAACGAGGGAATGGAGTTGGATTAATGCCGTCCCCAGAAGGCCCAGACTCAAAAGCAAAGATTTTTGGGTGGTTGAGAACCACTTCTGTCACTTATGGCTGCTGCTGCTGCTCTTTCTTCAGTGAGGCTTTCCAAGCTTTCTGTTCCAGTGCTGGATATTGAATTTTAACCATGTGTGATCTCTGAAGGAATCTGGCATTCCTCTGCAAATCCCTCACTCAAGTCTCTCAGGGTTTTTAGCCTTGCCTGTTAAAGTGTAAACATGAATTTCTTTCAGAGGAAAAAAAATGGAAACCAAACCTACCCCAACCCTGTACCTTTATCTCAGAGGCTGCTCATATCATTTCCCTTGTTTTAATCTATAGGATCACTTGTAAGCATTATATAATGGATCTTTTTTTTTAACTTACAGATGTCTTCAGTGACTTCCCAAACACAGGAGATCATTATTTTTCCTGATAACCAAGTTGTGATAACTGTATGCAAGCAGGTTTTAAAGGTTGCAAGGCAGTGATAAGAACCTATGTTCTAAAGGTAATTATGTCTGTGTGCTGACACGGGGAGCTGATAAAAGTGCATATTTTATTCAGAAATGTTCTGGACTTAAGATAAACCTTCTTGTTTCTTTTTATTTTATGGAATGTCAATTCTACCATACAAAGCAAATTAAATTAAGGAAGAATCCCTCATGTAATCCAAGCAAGAGGTGCCAATCATGTAGAGTGGGTATTGCCTAAGAAAAAACAGCATTTAATGTGTTTAAAGTTTTAATGCAACAATGGCAGGTGACAGCACTAGTCTATAAACCTGCTTGAGGAACATTCAAATCAGTTATTAATTTCTTACTACTTTGAAGTGGCACTTTAGTGGCAATCCCTGTAAGCAAAAGTAGCTCGCAGTAAAGTCATTTATCTTGATCAAGCAATTCACTCTGGACTCATTAATTGCATGTAATTTTGGATCAGGCCCCATTTTATGTATTAAAAACTGAAATCAGCTACTGATGCTTTGAGGGAAGTATCTCACTGGTAGGTGATCTGATAGAGTAAAATGTGAATATGAGGAATTAGCACAGTAGTTTCTTTTCCCCTCTGAAGCCCTGACTTTGGCACTATTGTTTAACTGGGATGACCCCAAGCACTGACTCCACAGTAACCCTGGCAAGGCTGTGCTGTGACTGAGCTGCCCCTGAGGAGCTCATTTCAAGCCACTTCTACTGAATATTTTTAAGCAGCAAAGTCTCTGTGTTCAGGAAACAGTTGATTGCACTGCTGAGGAACAAAGAATTAAGTGGTCGTCAACAACTGTTTTCACAGGCACATGAAAGTGAGGAAAGATGGTGCAACTCCATTATTCCACATATTTTAGGTGACAGGTACTTCCTGTCTGTATATGCATGGGAAGTCACATTGGGGTTTTTATCCTTCTTGCTCATAAAAGAAAAGCAATATAGAAGAAAATCTCCCGGTCCTCTTCCAAGCTGAGGTTTTTTCCCAATTCTCCATCACAACCAGTCAAAAAACCAACCAAAAACAACCCCAAAAAACTAAAACCCAGCTAAAAGAAAAAAACAAACACACAAAACTCCCAAAACCACAACCAAAAAAAAAAAAGTAACCAAAAAATTACCACAAAACCAACATGAAAAAAAACCCTGAAATAACAAACCCAACAACCAACACATACCACAAGCCAATACATTTTGTAAATATTCTGGTTTGTTGTTTTTTTGGTTTTTTTTTTCCCTAATCCCAAAATTTAATATGAAAAATTGCATTCCAGTTTGATCCAGGATGGGATTCAATCATATGCATTTTGCAGATGACTTCTTTCTTCAGTCCGGTCATTAAACTTAAAACCTTCACCCCTTTGCAACTGGAGTCAGAGCTGGTTTCTGCTTAAAAAATGAAATGGCCATTTAGAAGATAGAGGAATAATCTTCCTTATAATATTTATTTAAGGGGAAACAATTTCTAGCCAGCATATTCATCAGTGTTATGCAGTAGTATATGTGTGTGTATATATATATCTCCCTATGATAAATATCATTAAATCATTTTGTCTGGATAGGATGCAGAAAGTTGCAAATGTTCATTTGCTATTCCAAGCTTATTTTTAGATTAATTTTAATCTATACTCTCCTTCCTGTCAAGATTTACTCCATGATCTGAAAGGCTTTCCAGCAGGGGAATCCATGGATGGCATAATCCATTTTAACAAGACACTTACCATCCTCTCCTACAACCTGAAGATGAAAGAGCACAGCTTTTGCCCTGGTAATTTCCAATTGCAAGAAAGGTCACGTAGAACAAATGGCACAAGTCAAAGGTTGAAATCAAAACAAAAAACTAAACTTTTAAGCTGCACTTGCAGGTACAACCTCTACCATTAGCTTTCTTCCCACACACAACCGTGCTGCCTACTTAAAGCAAGGACACGAGGGTTCTTATTAGGAAGATTTTTTATTCTTGGTTGCTTCCATCAGGTGTTTTCAATAGAAAATAAAACCAGGTGTGCAACCACTCTTACTGAAACCTTAAAAAAGTTTGAAAATTGGCATTAATTCCCAGGAGTAAAGCCAGGCTGAGCATCCTCACACTTTCCTTGTGACAAGATCTGTATTTTCACTGTGTTGTTCAGTTGGTGGAACGGTGGGGGAGAAAAATACTCTGCTCAGCAGAACCCCAGGTAAAAGGAAACCACATTTCTGATCTTATCTATTGCACTTCCAAATGTTTTGTATTTCCCTCAAGGCTCTCTGCCTGCTTCAAGTATTGTGTGTTTTTATATCCATGCTCCTCCAAGGAACCCTCCCAGGCTCACAGCTCAGAAAGTGAGAGCTTGGGCTGAGAGAAACAAAGCGATACTTGGATGTTTCTTCATTAACCTTGAAAAATGGTACATTCTAGTTGCATTCTGCTACATTCCCGTGAGTCTCAGACTTTTCAGAAGGGGGATTTGTGCAGGCAGAAATGCACCTGTTACCTGCAATAGCTTGCATTTAGTTAAGATAAAGTTGAGCAGGTAAGAGCTACACATGGAGGGTCTCATGCTCTGTCTCACACACGTGCATGTGCTCATAGGATCAGCATGGAAAATAAGATTAACAATCATGAAACTAAATTATACGGCATTCTTACTATATAAAAGAATATTAGGGTCCACTTTCTGCAATCCTAGGTAGATCAGAGTAGTCATCTTTTGCTTAAAGTGGAGAGGTTTTCAGGGGCTCTGAAGGAGGTTCAGATGACCAGCCCTTTAAAAATAAAATTAAGCAATGAACCTGCTTCACTAATGTAAAACCACAGAATGTTCATTTCAACCACAACATCGTACTGGTCAGGAGAGTTGGAGAAGGATGGGATTGAGTGCAATTAAACTTCTCCAACAGCACTAGTTCAGTGTGGAATCAGCCCTCCATTTTAAGAGTTCCTGCTCGTACCTGACCATGTCTACGCCTTGTGCTCTTACCCCTTCCCTTTCGGCAAACATCAAACTTGGGCAAGATTCAGAGCTATGATGTATTATTGAAAATGATACGTTTAACCAGCTAACAGATAATCCATGCAACCTGAGAAGGAGCAAAGCTCCAGGGATGAGGAAGGATGGCAGGGGATGGCAGTGGTCTGTCCCTCGCTGGCCGTGCTGTCTGTCTGTCCGGGATGGGACGAGCCCCCCGCAGCTCCGTAAAACCAAGGGCAGGTGTCTGCCACCAGTGCTGCTCTCCCTGAGCCGGCACCCAGCGCTCCTCCAGCCGGGGCTGTGGCTCACAAAGAGGGTTTGGGGACGGGGCGAGGGTCAAGCACTTACTGCGCGGTGCTGCCTCCATCCCGCTGCGGCTGCCGCTGCCCTGGGGCCGCTCCGCGCAGCGCCCGCGGCCAGCGAGGCAGCGCCGGGCCCGACCCGCCTCGGGAAAAGCCCTTTCAAAGGGCGCCCTCCGTGTCCCCGGGCCGCCCGCCGCAGCGCCGTGCCACGGAGACGAGCGGCTGCCCGCGGCCCCTCGGGGGGCTGCCGCATCCAGCCCGCGTCCCTCTCCCGCTGGGCATCGCCCCAAAGCACGGGGACGGCGGCGGCTCCTCCTCGCCGGCGCTCCGGGCACGTCCCGGCCCCGCTGGGCGCGTCCCCGCTGGCCCCGGCCCGGGTCCTCCCGGTGCCCATCCCCGCCCTCCCTCCCTCCTGCATCCCCCCCGCATCCTTCCCGCATCCCTCGGTGGCTCCCGGAGGAGATGCCCCGGCGCGGAGTTGGCGGCCCGGGCTGGCGGCAGGAGCGCGGGGAGCGAGCGGCGCCGCCGCCCCTGGAAAAGTTGTGTGCCTGCCGGGGGGAAGGCGGGCAGCGGAGGGAGGGGGAAAACCACCACCCCAAAGTGCTTACACGAATTTCCCAGCGCTAGACCTGCCTCCGAGATCGGCCCAATAAGAGCTGTCAGGGGAGGCTCCCGGCTCACTTTTCCACATCGCTTCACAGTTACGTTTGGCAGGCAGGCGGGCACGGCGGCGCGCTCAGCCTCGGAATTAGCGGATTTATTTGGAATATCCCTGCTTTCCTGGAGACGTGCGGCTGCCGCTGGCTTGTGCGAAGGGAGAAATTAATAACTGCGCTCCGGCATGCAGGCACAGAGACCCGGGAAGCCCAGCAAGCGGCGGCTCCGCCAGCATCGGCAGCCTCGGAAAGCATGAGAAGAAAATCTGGAGCACCCTGCCCGTTCCCAGGGACTGGCTGATGTTTTTTACCTCACCCTTTCAATCCGTGAGTGAAGTGGCTGTGGGCGAGCGGCTCCCTTGCTCCTTGAAAGAGTGAGTATTCATTTTATTCAGACAATTTGTGGCTGGCTGGCAGAGGGCTCTGTGGCTTTCTGCCTGACTTGGGCTCTGTGTGCGTGCAAGGTGCGCTGGGCGAGCGCCTTCCTCGTCCGTAGGTGCGGTATTAGACTGAACTGGCTGCCTCATTAAGTCGGATGTTTTCAAATTGCCCATAATGAAAATGTGGTGGGATGCTTGTTAGTATTTTTTTTATCATTATTATTCTCTCGGGAGAAGAAGTGGTGGTAATTGTATTTGTCTTCCTGCTTGTTGGTGGTTTTTTGGGGGAGGTTTATTTTTTCCTTCCCTTCCCAAACCCTCCTTTAAAGAATCGGGAAGACTTTGGATCACAGAGGGTTGCTTCTAAGGCTGGCGAACCCGTTTCTTCTCCTTGTTTTCTTATTTCGTACAATAAGTCTCTGGGCTATTTCACTGCGTTGAATAGATGCAGGGCTGCATTCATGCATTGAAATAGATTGCAGTTTTCGTGCTGAGAATAAAAATCACCCACCAGCCAGATATGTAAATGAGGGAGGAGGAGGCTGGAAGAACCTTTGGGGGGGGGGGAAATCCCCCCGGTTTATTATCACCTTCCCTCCCCCCGAAGCTTTGCACCCCCTAAGTGAGTAAATAAATAGGAACGTTTTCATAGCTTCCTTTCCTACTTTGAGAGAGGGAAGCATCCCAGAAATACAGCTCTTGAAAGCTGCAATGGGAATGAATCTGTAGCCATAACTAGCCAGGAGTCATCCCTGTCCCACAAGTTGTTTTCCTTCCCATCCTTTGGCTGACTAAACAGAGGATGCACCCAGCTGAAACTTGGGAGAAGGAGAAAGCCCCTTTAGCCCCAGCCGCTCGTTTGCTGCCAATGCTCCCAGAGCAGAAACGCAGGAGCCTGTGGCCCCCTGAAGCTGCTGTGCCACTAAACGCTTCATCTTCTCTTTGAGGAAGGCAGAGGAGGAACACATCCTTCTGTTCTGCTTGGCTCCGGTATCTGCTGGGTAGCAGCATCCCAGCCGGGAGCCCCGAGCCGCCAGCCAGCATCCCTGCTCGGCAGCGGCGGCAGCAGCGCCGGGCTCGGCTGGGAGGCACTGCGAGGCTCCAGCACAGCAGCCTGTGGCAGCTTCTAGGTGGGTAATAGAAAAGAGATTAATTCAAATCCTTATTTAGGCTCTGCCTACCGCCATGAAGGTGACACTGCTTAACGCAGGCAGGAATTCCTCTGCGGTTCGCTGCCGTTCGGTCATGTCTTGAATTTGTCTCAATTCAAACAGTTCGCGTTTAGTAGCAGACTAAACAGGGTGGAATCAATCCAAGCTGGCATTTAGCGGCGCTGCACAAACCCGCTCGCCTTGCCAACAGGTATCAAAGTGTACCCTCGCTCTCCTCCCTTGCAGACAGGCTCAAGCACACGCTCTCCGTGCCATGCAGACGAGGCTGGCTCTTCTCTCTGGGAGGAGAAGAAACGCTCATACAACTTTTATAAAGGCTGACACCTCTAAAGAGGCAGCCTGAGCTCATGAACCGCTCGCCCGTGTGGCTATCGCGGCCAGGTGTTTTGTGGGGGATGCTGACTGCAGGAACTCAAACAGAGACAACTGTTTATTGTTTGCAATAAATGTACAATAAATGTAACGTGTTAGCGCTTAATGGGAGGGGAGTTAACAGCTGCTCACTTCAGTTTCAATTAAAGAATAGAGCTGATCACTACCGAAGCTATGGATAAAGAATCCTCTTAACTTCACTCATCCTCTTTTGGAAATTCTTCTAGAGTTTCTCTACAAGAAGGATAAGGAGAAATATGCAGTGCTCTCTTCATATTCCCCCTCGATGTTCAATACTAGACTGCTGTGAACAAGTAGAGACTTCACAATAGGCTTCTCAGTATATATAAGTAAATAATAAATAAATTCAGAAGAGTGGAAAATTACTTTAGTGTACGTTTTACCTGTCTTAAAGGAGATGAATCTTCTGGAAGAAGTTAGTATTTGGCATAACCGTGAAATTAGCAAATTTCACACCCATAAAATGTGATAACATCAGAACCCAGAAGCTCTCTGCCTGTGGTGTTACCTCCCAGCCTAATAGTATGGATGGTTGTGCCAGAAGAACCCTAGCAAGGGAAGTGATTATTACACGATATTTTCATCCTTTAAACCTTACTGTTCCACCTCACTGCTTACAGAAGGAGCACAGCTTTCTGGTAGCTTCCTCCTAAGCTTTTTATTAACTCCCTTCTTTTTCCAAACTTGCATCCTGGCTATGGAGGACTTTGATTTCCATGCTTAGTTGTAAGCTGAGGGCCTTCCGTGCCCTTGGAGATTGAAGCATTTAATATAACTTGGTTCTTAAATTATCCAGGTGAGCAATTTGCTAACTGGGCAGGCTGCTAGCCAAGAAACTAACTTTGGACATTTTCTTCAATATTAAAAAATCAATAACACTCCATGCGCCTGCTTAACAAATGCAACTGGTTTTAACAAGAAGTTCGGCTGTTTATGACAGCTACTCCTTTTATGCCTTTCCTTGAAAGTAAAACAGAAGTTTTAATCTCTCTGAGGTGAGGTAGAATCTTCCTTAGATGAAGTCTTTCAGTGCTTTTTGAATATTATTTAGTCATTCCCATCACCTCCTGATACTGAAGTCCAAAAAAGAGTTGTAGAGGAGGAAGTAGTACCACAATCAGATTTAAATTCACTTTTTTGTGAAATCTGTTATCTTTTGAATTTTTGTCATTTGTGATCTTCAGGATTTTTCCAATAACATTGCACCTATCAAATTGATTTAATCAATCCCTAGGCACTTTATTTACACCACTGTTAACATATGATGTATTATCTTTGAAAAAAATATCCTTCTCCCTTCTTCAGGATGTGGAACCATTTCAAGTGAGGATTCACAGTCAGCCATGGACATAAATTTAGGTCTGTTAGCCCCTGAAGCTCTTCTTGAATTTTCTTCCTATTTCCTCTCATATAATTGCAGATTTAATATTTAAATCCTCACTTAGGAAGACCATTCCCAGACTTTAGCTGTGACTTTTTTGACATTTATTGAAAATAAGGGCCTGGAACCCACCCACTTGACTCTTGGTACGCACAGATAATTTGATTTCCAAAATCTGGGGGATGTTGAAGGGAGAGAAATACTGATCTCTGAGATTATGGACAAGAAGGGATGTGAACATGTCCTATAATTTCTCAGAGCTGTGTATTTCTAAGTGATGATTATGCATGTTTTGTGACAGAAAGCGACCGCTCATCGAGGTATTTCTTATAAATCCCCCACACCTATCAGATACCCCATCTCTCAGCAGTATTCCTTTTCCATTTTAAGGTTATTAGAACCTGACCTGCTATTAATGCAATTGTATGCTTGTAGTATACACTAAAGTGGTATCATAAGAGTCTTTCATCGTTGAGTATAAAATAATAAAACCTAAATTCTTTCAGTGGGAGGCAAATGCTACGGCAATTTGAGCTTGGAACATTTTAAGCATCATTGCTACCATAAGATCACATCAATAGAATTAAATTAGATCATGGAAACTCAACATTTTTCTTAGTGTTGTTGCCATAGAAAAGGTGGCTCACTTCAGAGCTTTCTGAACATAACTATTTGAGCAACAGACAGACAGAGAAAAAAATAAAGTCCAATTTGAGATTACAAATGTATGTATATATATATATATATATATATTTTCCTCTCCTTTGTTCTAGAATCTGTTCAGCATGTTTCTCATTTTGTCAACCACGTAAATAACATCAGCTCAGTGGCATTTCAATTGCATTAATAAAATTTTGTTCCCAAAATACATTGGGTACTGATGGTACCTGGAGTAGTAAGTGCCAGCTGAAAAGGAAAAAAAAATAAATGTCTGTGAACGAGTTCAGTTACCAGCTGATAGTCTTTTACCTGGAGTCAGATGCTATAAAATCTGATTTCCACCTGCCTTAGCCATGATAGCAGCCTTTATCCATGGGTTGGTTGCAGTGATAGCACTCATAGAATTGATTTGCCGAGGTGTTGATCATGATGTGCCTTGTGGAAATCATTTGAAATTGAGAATGATGAGCACCCTGGCTCAGATTTGAGATGAGCAATGTCTCCCAGTCCCAGATCTGAGAAGGGAGAGCTCCCATGGAAGTGTCTCCAGCACCCTGTGTTGCCCAATTCCTAGGCAAGCTTACAGAGGTGTTTCTCAGTGTGTCTTGGTCAGGTTTTGCAAGAGATGTGGAAGTCCAAAACATTAGGAAAACAATTTTGGCAGTCCCTAGTTGACAGTTTCAGCTTTTGTGTGCATTCCCCCAAAGTTGCTTTTTCCAGGGAAGCAAGCCTAGCCTCATTTGAGAGCTCCCATTTACACCCATTTCCTTTGCAGTCACTGATGATCAGATGCACGTATTTTATGTATTTATGTTTTGTAAAAATACAGATATAAAACTTACATATTTTCATACACATCTATTATTTCCAAGCCCTAAATACTACAGCAAATGGAGTGCATGCACTCAAGAGGGAGTGCAAATCTCTAATTGAATTTTGCAACACTTCAGATGTGAATCTCTCCTATGGATTAAATGTAACAGCCATGATTGCCCTTTAAGTAACAGAGCATCAAAACTTTGTGCCACTGAAGTTTAGACTGTGTTCTGGTCTCTGACCTTTATTTTTTGTGTGTTTCCAACGGTGAGATGAAAAGGAATGGGGGGAAAAACTCCCACAAAATCTCAGCTTGGCAGCTCCCAAAGAAATAAGTCTAACATTGGAGAGCCCTAATTCTTTCCAAACAACTCATCTAAATTGATGGTAAAACTGCCATTAAATTCAATGATGCAAAATTAGAAACCTTCACTTCTAATTTCACTTATCTCAGCAGAGATTTGACGTTTCCTGCAGTCATACTGCATAGTTAGAAAAGTCCAGGTATGTTCAGAATTTTCCTCTTTAAAGATTTTTTTTACTGCACACACGCTCATGCATATGGCTGGAGAGTTTATGTAGCTTTCACTAAGTCATGATGCCCAGTCATAATTTTATAATCTCAGTTTAATTGGAATACATGCCAGGAAAATGTGTATTTTTCCTTAAATATTACATTTTGTTTCATTCTGTAGAGAACACCCAATGTTGGTTAAACAAAGCCAAAGAATATGAAAGTTCTGTTGTACATATTTATACATTAAAAAAAAAAAAAGGCTGAAAAAGAAGCCCAGAAAGCAAGATATTTATGTCTTCCATTAATATTTAAAGACTTTTTTTTCAGGAAGTACAGGATAAGCACATCCCAGCTGCTGAAAGTCTCCTGATAAACAATGCCCCAGGCAGAGCACGGTAACACCTAATTCTCAGTCGCAGGCCAATCTGTTTGCCTTTTTATGAGCTGGCTTCATGTTGAGCACAAGTTGCCTTTTCTCTCTTCTCTCCTGTCAGTGACAGAGGTCTCAAATTATGTAATGCACTTTCCAAGGGGGGAGAGGGGCTGGGACAGCTGAGGCTGAGCTGGTGCAGTCTGTGCAGTGCAGTTCTGCTTTAGACACAGGAAAATTGCTTTTATTAGTGGGCTGGAGAGAATAAAAATTACTTCAGATCGTTTCTTGCTCTTGCTATAGGATGAAAACAGTGCTGATGGAACTGTTTTTCTTCTGGTTAAGTTTTTGGACCACTCTGGAAGTCTATCCTCTCTGTTTTGAACCTGCATCATGAGATGATGTTCACACATCAGTGGAGTGTCCGACTCCAGAAATTCAAACCTTTCTTTTTGCCTAAGTATAAGAAGGTGAAAGGGAAGGTTGCAATTTCCTTTTGTTCCTCTGTAGAGCTAAAATAGCTGTATTGCCATTTTAATACCTGTGGCTTTAATATCAGCTGTCATGAAAAAAAACAAACCCACAACAAAAAAAAAAACCCCAACCCAATCAAACAAAAATCCCACCCAGCCAACCAAAACCAAAATGACATTAAAATATTTTAAATACTTATTTCACTAGGGGGGAAATTTCACCTTCAGCTGCAAACTTCATAGCACATGCTGTCTCTTTGTCCTGCACCCGAGCCTGTGTAGCACACTGGAAGTCCAGAGCACTGCACAGAGCAAGGAATAGTAAAGAATAAAAATAGTTTGAAGGTTCTGACGACACCCTTGGTGGGTTTCTTTAAAAGCATTCTGGTTCTATAACGTAGTGGCTGCTTCTGGAAAGACTGACAGAATTATATACAAAAAGTCCAAGGCTTGACAGCTTTAAAGTTTTTCCATATTGATTTTACTATTGAGGAGTAACAAAAATAAGAAATTATATGGATACCAAGAGAAATTGTACAGTAAGGATGATATCACTGGGTCAAGATACTCTTTTGTGGTTTGGCTTTTTTTAAGAAAGGATTACCTAATGGTAAATATTTTTCAAAAAATCATAAAAAATACTTAGCTAGTCACATAAACCAGACTTTGTAGATACGATAAAGTATCATGTCAAGCAGGCACATAATAATTTTTTATAATAATTGAGATATATTTCAGTGTGATGGATGTTGTCATTTTCTCTCTATCCCAAAGCCTCAGTGAAGTTGTGACAAATAAGGACCTATCCTATATCCCAAAACAGCCTCATCTCCACTCCAGAGCACCAAGTTATGATGTTTCCCAGTTAAAGCACCAAAGAGAAAGAAGGATGAGGAATTTATCTTAGAAAGGCTTTTCTAAACCTTCTTTCTGTCTGCCCCTGTAGCAGACCCCTAAAACTGAGGTAACCTGCTTTTGGTAATGATCTTCTAGACAGAAAAATAAATCCTTCATTAGGAGCTCTAAATGTTGAAGAAACTGTTGCATTTCTGTAGCTGCATGTCCATATTTTCCCAGTGCATGGATTCCCTCAGCAACATGTGATGCAGAAGCTGACAACTGTGCCTAAACCAGTCATTTAGCATTTGACACAAGCTCAGGAACTCACTTAATAACCTAAAGAACTGTGCAGAAGTCTTTAAAGAGTAACAGAGCATGACTAAGCTTAAAAAAATAAAGTGACATATCTTTGCTCACTGAGTTACTCTGTGTGTGGGTGTAGGGCAGAACTCCTGAGCCAAAAGCAGGAGAAAGGTGGTGCCTGTTGCCAGTGCTGCTGAAATAAATAATGCTTTAGGAATCTGCTTTTCATTTCCCAGGCAGCCATAAGCAAATTGCCACAAGTGGTACATCAGAATAAAGTCGGACAGCTGATTTGCAGTTGGATTGGCAGGAAGCTCTGATGGCACAAAGGGCTCCAGCCCCGCTGCCAGAGCAGAGTTCGTGGAACATTTCCCATCTCCTTTCTTGCTCTGTGCCATTCCAGGTGTGTGGCTGAGGGAAAGGATGTGTAGATAATGCTTTAATGCTTTTCTGTGTTACAGCTAACTCCAGGTGACAGAACAGTCCCTTGAAATCACTGTTAGTGGAATCTACTGCAGCTCCAGGGGCTCTTGTGGTGTGCAGGGGTGCCTGGGCTGTGCTGCCCTGCCCAGCCCCTCTCCAGGGCACTGGGGTCTCACAGTTCCCTGCTCTCACACCAGCTCCTCTGGGGGAGAGCTTTCTGTCCCTAAAACCTGCCAGCATCCATGAATACAACCACGGCATGTTACCATAGCAGAAGTCCATCAGACATTTCTTTAAGTACTTTGCTTGTCCCTAATTGCCTGTTTCTCCTCTGCTCCAGAAGTTTTCCTTCACTCAGTTTTGTTGATTCAACTATTTCTCTGCTCTCTGAAGTATATAATGAAACTTCATATGCTTTTTGTCAGCACAGTTGTTCTCAAAACTTCTTGTTGTTGTCCTGTTGTTGATGGGTTCTTTAGTTCTGTAATGATCTGTGTTAGAATCTTGAAGAAAAAGACTTTTTGGAGGAGGATTTTGTTGCAAATTGTTTCTGTTAACTCGCATTTCACT
This sequence comes from Parus major, assembly GCF_001522545.3. Lineage (NCBI taxonomy): Eukaryota > Metazoa > Chordata > Aves > Passeriformes > Paridae > Parus > Parus major. The sequence continues at coordinate 17,045,055 of NC_031780.1, read as the reverse complement.
GGTCTGTCTTACAATGTTGATTGCAAATAGCATGACTGCAGGGACAGTAAAGTGCAGTGGAGAAGGAATGGGAATGGAGACCAATTATTTGGAATGTGTAGCTTGCATGTTGTGGGGGCTGAGGGGGGGGTAAGAGCCTCTTAAATGAAAATTGCTCTTGGTGGAATTACAGCATGAGCAATGGCCTAACCCAGCTCTGTCAAAATGATTTGGTTTTGAAAACACCTTACTATTAAAGGCGTTTAAGTTAACAAGATGATTTTGACAGAACTGGGTTAGGGAGTGACTGCACGCAGTTCTGCTGGCAGATAAGAGGCAGGAGAGTCTCGCCAGGGCATGCAAGTGGCACTTTGCAGTGGGCACTGTGAGCAGCATCTGAGCCACTGCCATGGCAGCGTGGCTGATTACAGCCTCAATCCCTCCTCATCTTGCTCTTAGGTGGAGAACTGCCTCTTAATTTGACTATTCTTTGAATAAGTGAGTAATCTTCACACAAATAATCCACTGAGGAAAAAGCAAATTTTTTTTATGGCAAGAAGTATTCATTCCTTTTCAGAGGGAAAGATGAGCATGCTGCCTTATCCAAGGTGATTTAAATCAAGTTCAGGTAGAATTTAATAGATCTGTACTGGAAACAGGATGAGTATGGAGCTAAATTATGCAGGCGAGGATGACAAATTTATTTGTTGGATATGGTGACTTGGTAGTTCTTTTCTGGTAGAATTTAGGCTTGTTCTGTTTTAATGGCAAATTAAAAATCTTTACCACAGTTCTCTTGTGAGCAGAGGGATGGAGCAGCTCTGCTGGCAGGAAAGGCTGTCACAGCTGCCATTGTTCACCTGCACAGGAGAAGCTTTGGGCTGAGCTCAGGGTGGCCTTGCAGGGCCTGAAGGAGCTGCAGCAAAGCTGGAGAGAGACAATTGCCAAGGGCTGCAGGGCCAGGAGGCAGGGAATGGCTGCCAGTGGCAGAGGGCAGGGCTGGATGGGATCTTGGGCAGGGATTGTTCCCTGGCAGGGTGGGCAGGCCCTGGCACAGGGTGCCCAGAGCAGCTGGGGCTGCCCCTGGATCCCTGGCAGTGCCCAAGGCCAGCTTGGACATTGGGGCTGGGAGCTCCTGGGACACTGGGAGCTGGCCCTGCCATGGCTGGGGTGGGATGGATGGGCTTTAAGGTCTCTTCCAACCCAACCCATCCCATCCTGCGATTCTATGAAGAAGAGTAAGAAGAATTCCTAGAAGTGGGACTGGAACATTAAGGACTTTTATTTCTGTTGCTGAAAATGTAAGGCTCTGTTGTGGTGCCAAACAGGGATGGGTGAAGCAAAGATAATCGCTCTTCCCACTGTGGGAAGGCTTTGCATCATTTTTGCTGCTTTTGCTGGGAAAGGACCTTCTCTGAATCCTCGAGAAAGGGGCAAGGAAGCAAAAGTTGTAGTGTAGCCAATGCTTAGAGAGGTAAGAACAAACCTAAAAAGTTTAAGAAACAAGAACACTGTGAAGAAAAAGAAAATATAAAATCAACAGATATTCCACAGCTGTCACACCTGTGGGGACAGAAAAAATGGTAAGAAATGGCTCTGGCTGGCACCCTCTGGGTGATCATTAAATGAAGGCCTCTCTTCAATTATTTGAGATTGCTTGTATTGTAATGAGGATTTTCTTATGTTAAATTGGCATCTAAGATAGAAGTTATGTACTTAATGTACAAAATATAGTGGATCCTGAAAATTCTACCATAAAAACCCTTGCGGGTAAAAATAATCATTTTTTTTGTTTGTTTTTTTTTTTTTGTATCTTTGGTGTAATCCATTTAAAAAAGCATTACCCAAGGTTTCTTTTTACCTTAATAACAGTTATTTACTGTCTCATAAATTCCATCACAATGAAGTAGTGAGGTCAAAGGGCTGAGATGCTGCATAACATCGCAGCAAATGAAATAATGAAATAACTTTGCTGCACTTAAGACAATCCTCCATGACTCTTGTGTGGAGAAACACTAGAGTGGCTCTAAAATCTTTTAAACTGAGATCATGCTGTAAATCAAGGCACAGGCATTGTAATAAAGTGTTTTATTTGACCAGATGAATATTCTGTGCTTTGAAAATGAAAAGAAAAAATTGATTTTTGTTAAAGCTTTTTATGGTCTTTTCTTTTTTTTTTTCTATGGGAAGTTTATACCTTCAACTACCTTTATTAACTTTATTAATCTTAACAAATTACTGCATTGCAGTGGTCACTTTTTAGAGCAACAAGATGATTTTAATATGATTATAGTGAAATGAACTCTCTGAGAAGCACTTTCCTCCTCTCATACACAAAATGAGCTTTGTACCTCTGTGTCCACTGCCATACCTGGCTCTAACTCTATGCAAGGGATGAACTTACAGCATAACCTGCACAGATCTGAGTTCAGAAGAGGTGCCAGTGTGTATGACATTGTTTTCTGAAGCTGTGTGCTGGTTGTGTCCTCCTGTTAGGTTATAAACCTCACTGTAATCACTTTGGGTTGTACTTGTACAAGACTTACACACTCCATGGCTCAGTTTTATGAGTAGTGTTCCAGGATGCAAGTTCCTGTGAACAGAATCATATTTTTCTAAAACTCTATCAGCACACAGAGTGGAAAACAAACCACTCTGCTTTATCTGTACCTCTCTGTAGGCTGTGCATGGAGAACAAAATTGATGAATACAGACCTAAGTTTACAAAAACATAAGGCAGTCGTTTGAATCTCTGCTCCATGACATAGTAGAGCATTTTCTTTCATCTATTTGCAACATTAAAGAGATTCTTTATATTTTAAATATCACTTTCTCCTCTTAGGCATGAATGGAGAACTAAAGCTGTTTTGTAAACAGCTTTGCTGGATTAGAGTTGATCTGGAGTTGTATATATCCCACGGTGTACAGGGAAACCACTCAGAAGATCACTGAATTTTTGTTTAAGACAACAGCCCAAGGGCATCTGAACGTGTGGAGATTAAAAGCAAAAATTACACTTTTATCAAATCCAGCAAAATCTTGATGAAGGTGGAGCACTGCCTCCAGTCCTGGGCCCAGCACAGCAAGGAGCTGGAGCTGCTGCAGAGAGCCCAGAAGAGGCTCCAGGATGAGCAGAGGGATGGAGCAGCTCTGCTGGCAGGAAAGGCTGCCACAGCTGCCATTGTTCACCTGCACAGGAGAAGCTTTGGGCTGAGCTCAGGGTGGCCTTGCAGGGCCTGAAGGAGCTGCAGCAAAGCTGGAGAGAGACAATTGCCAAGGGCTGCAGGGCCAGGAGGCAGGGAATGGCTGCCAGTGGCAGAGGGCAGGGTTGGATGGGATCTTGGGCAGGGATTGTTCCCTGGCAGGGTGGGCAGGCCCTGGCACAGGGTGCCCAGAGCAGCTGGGGCTGCCCCTGGATCCCTGGCAGTGCCCAAGGCCAGCTTGGACATTGGGGCTGGGAGCTCCTGGGACACTGGGAGCTGTCCCTGCCATGGCTGGGGTGGGAATGGATGGGCTTTGATGTCCCTTCCAACACAACCTATTCTGTGTTTCTATTATTCTGTGAAATACACTCTTGAAAGTCCATGTTCTTCTCATTTTTATTGCTTAGAAAAAGGTTGTTCTGGCTTCACTGGAGTAATTTTGCTGTAATTCCGTACTCACCTCTGCTTTCTACCATGGCATAATAGAAGAAGGGAAAGTGCTACTGTGACTCATCTTCTGGTCTTCCTTGATTTCCATGCCTGCCTTTACATATAGTTTTTAATATGTTACTGCAGGCTGGTTCAGTAGCCCTATCATCCCCTCCTACACATCTAATCCAGAAGATTACAATTTAACTGCTAGGTACTTTTCAATTTTCCTATTGACCAATGTGTAAATTGCTGGGCCACATGTTTAAAATGCCTTCATCAGCTCCCAGCCACATACATGGAGTTCTGCTCCCAGGAATGGGGCAGAAGAGTGATTTCCAAACCTGATAAAGCAATCTGGGAGCAATCCCACCTCCATGCATTGCATAAAGTGTATGCCCTGATTCACTGAGAGAGCCTGAATGAGAGTCTGTTTCTCAAATAACTCTAACAAAGCTCCTGCAGTCCAGGTTGAGCTGTAGAGAACTTTCTGCATCTCCATAGCTCCACACTGATCACATTCCTGTGCAGAACTGGGACATGCCAAAGTCCCATTGGGTTTTTCTCCTTTGCCCTGCACTGCCCAGCTTTTCAGTGCTCAGAATCTCGCAGCTCTGTGTGCTCTGAGCTGGTGGAACTGCTTCTCACAGGGCTCTTTCACTCATGGGGGGTTCATGGCATGGCATGTGCATTGCTAATATTTCTGATGTGCTTTGGACTCGTTTGCCTTAAGGTATTGCTGAGCACACTGAGGACAGCCCAGTCACAGTGAATCTTCTGTATTAGTGTGAGTGGATAGCACCTAAATTTGATTGGAGTAAATGAAGAGTAACAAGCAGGAAGTCTGGGGGAGGAACTGAGGAGGGATGCACTGAAATGAACTTAATGCTTTCTAAGGATTGAGAGTGGCAGTGTGAAAACCAAATATCCTGTTCTTTCTTCAACCAAAAACGTTTCTGTGAGCTTCCTATTGTTTTAGCTCATTTATTTAATTTATTTTAGAAGGCAGGCTGTGGAGATTAATTAGGAATTGTTTTCAAAAAGCTTCTTGAATATGAAAGGAAATGCTTTATTATTATTTGGTCCTGTTGATTAAAAGAACTATAGCAATTTATGATGGAAGTGTAAGGAAGTCAGTCATGCCCACTTGGGTCCTTTTCTCTGAGAGGTTTTTGGGGTTTATGTACAAAGTGATTTTTCACCCAGAAACAGTCACACTGGAAAGGGAAGGGAACAATTTATTTTGCTCTGTTCAAGCCCTGAAAAGGTCCCTTAAGTTGTGTTTTCAGTTTCTGCCCCCCATTTTGAATTTAATCCTGGATGTTGAATGAAGATGCTGCCTCTTGCTCTGTTTTACAGTGGTTCTGTTTCTCCTGTGTTTTGGTCTTTGGTCCATTGAAGAAATCAGAAAAATCGGTGTCCTGGCAGGTACAGGCACCCACTCATCCAATCAGATGTAAAGAGGATCCCATTTGAGAAAAACCAATCACTTGGACTGCAAGTTTGGCTGTTTCTCTCTGGATACCTTCTAGCACCAAACACGCCTCTGGAAATCTCTGTTTAACAAGTGCCAGAAAGCAGCAGTAAACTCCATTTAATTCCCTGCACTGAAGGTGGCTGATGCATCCCATCATTAGACTGTTTGCTCCTCTTCCTTTTCTGGCACTGAGAGAATGTCAAGACATTTCAAGCCTCTCTTGCTTCTCTCACATTTCCCCCAAAACTTTCTTGCAGGAGCTTGCTGTATTCTCTGATTCCTTTATTTCCACCCCAGTTGGCAATGAGGCCTGTAAAGCTCCAGGTTCTCCTGTAATGGATATTCCCCTCATTCTGGATGCATTGTCAAAGCCCTGCACTATTAGCTCACCATTCTTCCATGCTGCTTGAGAGATTGAGTTTCACTTTGGTAGCAGCTCCTCTCTCCTTCTAACAAGACAAGTTTCTCACAGTTTCAGGCTTTCATGCAACAGATTTCACAGTTGCTTTGGCAATTACTGAAGTTTAAAAAAAATACTTTCTACATTGTTTGCTTTTAAAATAACAACTGATTTTTACTGGTCATGTAAAAGGTGCTCTGCATGTTTTATGCCACAAGTGTGTATGAACCTTAAAAAAGAGCAACAAAGCACCCCCAGCCCCCCCCAAAAAATCAGCTAAGCTCTCAGGATTTTCATAAGCACACATCATTAGGAATTAATCTTAAAGTAGAAGAAAACCAGCCTAAAATGCAGTGTAAGCTTAAGAACAGGCATTCCTACTCTCTTGTATATAGTGGTTTCTCCTGAGATTGTTTGGCTATGAATCAAAGAAAATGTATCCAGACTCTTCTCACATAACCCTGTAATGCAGCCCTTCTCTCTGAGCCACATCCCATCGAGTTTTCCGTGTGATCCATGGCTGCATTTCTGGGTTTGCTCATCCTTCTGGCATCAGCCCTGCTATGTTAACTTGCCTTTCCATTTCAAGGAATATTTACTCTGAGATGAAACCTGCTGTGACCTTTTAGTACATCAAAGGGTGGGCAAGGAAAGAAAGACAAAATGCTCCCAAGAGTCCATCTAGGAAAATGGCTTTGAAATGGAATGTGTTCTCTGAGAGTCAGGGGGACACAGTGAGACCTGGAGTGCAGATGTGCATAAATGAGTTTCCTTAGGTCCTGATAGTGGTCTGGTGTGGGAATCATGGATTTCACAGAGGATTTAGCAGTGATGTTTTTCTGCTGGGCTGTGAAAGGTTTGCTGGGCAGCAGTGCTGCTGCAGAGAGGTGATGGCTAAACAGACAATGGCTGCTGGAGCCTTCTACACTCAGGAGAAGTTGTTTTTTCTTGTGGAGGAAAGGAGCATAAGAATGCTCCTTTAATGCATCAATGCTAATTAATGAATAAGAACATGATTTTAATTTGCTTATATGGCAGATTATGTGTTTGTAACTGGCCACATTAACAGTGCAGGCTAGTGAGAAGCTTGGGAGCTTCTTCAGACCCTCAGATGAACTGCAAGATCCCAGAATGGTCTGGGTTGGGAGGGACCTTCAGGATCCTCCATTTCCACCTCCCTGCCACCGGCAGGGACACCTTCCACTAGACCAGGTGCTGCAAGCCCCACCAATTCTTAGGCCTAAATATTTTCCTAAGTGTGTGTAATCATCCATCTGGGTCTCCTCTGTCATTTCAGGCAATGCAAGAATACACAGAACCAATTTAACTGTGCAATAATATTATGAACTAAAAATTCAAAACCATAACATGGCTTATTTATGATGTAAAAGTAAATAAGACGCTTCAGAATGCTTTCCTAAGCTCTTTAGTCACTGATTTGAACTTTCTTCTTTTCTTTCCCCCACTAGGAATCTTTAATGACTGGAAAACTCAATGGATCATGTTTTTATCATCTAAGCTATTTTTACATTGACTGTGCTGTAAACACATGGAGGAGCTGTAAGTAAATGTTCTGTACTGCGTGATGAATTGGATTGCTACAGTCTGGAGGAAAGCAAAATAATAATTTAATTTCTGTGGTAATTTGCGTAGCTTGTGGTACAATGCCAGAAAGACTAACGGAAATGCTTATGGATACATGGACTCCATTAATAATATTATGGATTACTGTCCTTCCTTCCATTTATATGGCTCCCATGAATCAATCTCAAGTACTACCAAGTGGATCCAGTACAGCACTAAAAAGGCTAAATGAAGAACAAAGAGTTTTGCACCGTTCCAAGAGAGGCTGGGTTTGGAATCAAATGTTTGTATTGGAAGAATTTTCTGGACCTGAACCAATCTTAGTTGGCCGGGTAAGGCAAGATTTGGTTTTTTTTCTTCCTCTGAATGTATAAATGTATGACATGAGAAGGTCTTCAGTCATTTGGACTCTTCTAAGGAATTTCAGACTCAGGTGCTTTGTGGCTCTAAAATAGTTCTCTAATATCCATAGATTTGTGCTGTAAATGTACCTCACTGTAAGGACACTGTTTCCTAGTTAGCCAGCCTGCTATTTCCAAGAAAAATAGGCATATTCCATTTTTTTGTCAAAAAAACCCCAAAAGTGTGTTCACATCCTTTCTTTTGTAGCATTAGTCACCACTCCTTACCTCTGTCAGCTGTAGAGTTTTACCAAAGCAGCTCTTTGCAATGTGTTGCTGTGCTTTCCTGAAGGTTGTTACACCTATAGGTCATGTTCTGTCTCCAGTCTGATGAATCAAGTTGCTTGTGCTCTGAGGATTTTTAAAAAACAGGAACCAAAAAGAAAAGTGTGGACTGTACAGCAGATTATGGAGTCCTAGTTTATGTGGAGGTCTGTGCACACACATGGAATAACATTATTGCCATGGATTTTGTAATTTACTTTCAAAGCTAGGAAAATATTGCACCGGGTAAATGATCTTATTTTTCAGTGTCCCAGCTTTTCTGCTGCCCTAAAGCTATGCTTGTTGCCATGCATTAGTTTATTCTGTAGCTCAATGTGTTACCTCCAGTCAATGAATCAGCCTTGCACTTGTATGAGCCATCTGTATCCATCAGGGATGAATTATCCTTAGAATTATTCTTAGAAAAGAATGATCTGTTCACAAATGCATGTTTGGAAGGGAGCAGGTATAAATACCTTAATTGTTTGTCTGTGAAGTTCAGTTCCCTCTGAACAACCAAGTGCATTATTGTCTTATTAGCTGGTCACTGGGGTTGAGTAAAAAAAAAAATCTAGACAAAATTATGGATAGCAGTTAACTTCACAGTAATCTTGGATTTCTTATGGCTAAATGGATAGCATATGGTGTAATATAGGGACTGTCAATAGCTCCATCTATTACTGAAGAGAACACAGATCAAGTGCATTCCCAAATCTTCCCCATTGTAGCCACTTTCAAGGCAAGACTCAGGGTCAGAAGGTGTAATGAGGTTTTTATCCAGTGACTTTTGGTGCTGTGTCAATTTACATTTATATCAGGTATTTGGTATCTGTTCTCATTTGTTTCTCTGGGGTTAGTAACATATCTCAATTTCACAGAGACAGCAAAGTGCATATTTCACATCTTAAAATGTTTTATTCAACCCATTCTTTCTGGAATATTTTAGTTGAGCTTCTAAAATTATTTTGAGTAGCTGGGGAGAATCCTGGGTTTGTACTTTGTGGTATTTTGATTTTCAGGGTATATCCAGGTCTAAATATTTCTACTATTTAAAGGGGTTTTTTTTGGTGGTTATAATATCCTGTTTGAGTCATTGGTGAATAGAAGTGGGTAGGTTAAACTAAGCCAAACCAAGGAAGACATTATCCCATCTTCTGCTGGCATTTTAAATAGAATTAGCTAAAATGCTGTGACAATCTATTTGTTGAGACTGCTGCATAATTAAAACACTGCATGTTATAGACGGAAATGAGCAAGAAGCGAAGTTTGTTCCCATAGGGAGAAATTTTTGGTTTATTCATTAAAATGTCTTAGAATATTTTTGGAATTCTGCTCTCTATTTTTTCTCCCTCTACAGAGAAACCATCCATATTTCTGACTTTTTTTTCTTTCCTAAGGCTGGTGAGTGGTGAGAGAGCTTTCAGGCTGGTGTGCAGTCACTGGGAGCAGAGGTACTCCACAGCTTTTTCTTAATCCTTCCTGCCTGGAAAGCAGAGACTCCCTCAATTATACCTCTTAGCAATCCTTCCCAAAACTTTAGGGTGTACAGACTGCCACCCTTAGCAGCAAAATGCTTTCCTTTTCCATGAAGTTGGGCTGTGGTTCGTCCTCTGTCACCCTCATTGGTTTCTTATCCAGTGCAATTTAAAAATAACCTCCCTTTCAGAACTCGCAGTAGCTTTGCACTTACCTGGTTCCTCCTCCTGCCTTTTCCACCTACACTCTTCCTCCAGCCTTTTGAGAATTTCCCCTGCCAAAAGATTTGCAGACCTGGGGTATCTCCTTTGTTCTGGGACTTTATTGACTGTTTTATTTGCCCCATGGCTTACCTCAATTATCTTTTTTCCTTTTTTTGCCAGACTTTGAATGAAGAATGGTCAGCAAAACAGGCTATAGTGAATTAGTGCAGAGACTTAATGTTGTGAAGAGAATGATATCAAATGTCTGCCCCATTTTTAGTGCATTTTCTGTATCTAAATGTGCCTTTTTCTTTTTACAATCAGTATTGTTTGCCATGTGCTTTTTCTGTGGTGAAAGTTCTAGTATAATCTTCAATAAATCTTTTATTTGGTGGTTAATTGCTACAATGAGAACATTCCAGAAGCAGAATTATGCAGATATTTGTAACAATTCTTGTCTCTACGCTGTTGTTGAGTGTACCTGGTGCTTTTCATAGTCATGTATGTTTTGTACAAACATTTAATTAGGTGCTTTGGAGAATAAATACAGAAATAAGTTTTGCACAAACAGAAATGATATGCACACAAGCAGAATTTGTTTTATGTTCTCAAATGTACCTTTAAAACCCAATGAAATTCAGCTCTTAAGAATTCTCAGAATAGAACTGATACTTAAATAATAGTTCTTATGTTAGTGGGTGGAAAGGCACTGAGTGGAAGTATTTGGTCCTAATGGATTTGATGGAATATATCAGAAAAATAAAACTGAAAACTGAGAATAATTTTATAGGATACAAAAAGAACACAAATCTCTTTGTAAATAAAAACCTGAATGCAGAGTCTGGTAGTTCCTCCTGTAGGTTGGAAGGTCTCATACCAAAGTTTGTGAAGTGCAGAGAAATTTAGCAAGACAGGATTACAGAGGTCTTCAGTATTATTAAAACTGCTCAGTTTTTCCAGAGGAAACAGCTTCCAGACTCTTCTCCAGAGTTTGAAGTGTTACAATGCAACTGCATACACTTCAAAGGTGCTTGTTCATTGCTGTTCTGCATGGATATAGAGTAATAAATGCACTCCCAGTGTGTTTGCTCTAATAAATGAAGTAATCTAGGGTGAGACTAATAGGAGGAATTAATGTGAACACCTCTTAAAGTGTGGTGTCTTCCTTCAATGGCTCGAGTAAAGGACCGTAGCAAATCTTTTGCTTTCATTCTTGAACCTCTTAGAATGAATTTGAGCAATATGCACTTTTAATGACAATTTTTGTCATTATGTTTGGCAGGATCAAGCTCAAAATGAGCAACTCTACTTGAGCTCAGACATCTCTAAAGAAGAGGATCCTGAATTTATGAGATTTCTCTATAAAATGCCACAGATATTCTAGTTTTTATTTTACTTTTTTTGGCTATGTTCATATTGCATTTATTTTGCCACATGGTATATTGATAGAATTATGGACTAGAATATCCTGTGTTGGAAGGGATCCCCAAGGATCAGCCAGTCCAGCTTCTGTTCCTGCACAAGCACCCCGAAATCCCAGCCTGTACACCCCTGCCCAAAGGCTCCTGGAGCTCTGGCAGCCTCGGGGCTGTGCCCATTCCCTGGGGAGCCCGGGCAGTGCCAGCACCTCTGGGGAAGAACCTTTCCCTGATCTCCATCATAACCATCCCCTGGCACAGCTCCATGCTCTGTGTCCCTCCTTTGGACATTCTCTAATAGCTTTAGATCATTCTTATTTTAATGAGTCCCATATTATTTTGATCTGTGCATGTAAAAATACATCTGTGCATTTTGAGAAACCTGCAAAGTAACTTTTCTTGTGTTGATGCAACACAGGTTAAATGAGTTTGTGTTTATTCCCAGCGATAAAATACCGAGAGACAGATTTGCAATCACTCTTTTTGTACTTCATTTCTTTTTCTCCCCCTTTCACCCACAGAAGCAGGTACTTTACAAAGCTTGTGTGTCTCCTTTAGAACCTCCCCATCCTGCACAGTGCTGTCAGCAGTTTGCAGCCTCCCCGTGGCTGACAACCTCATCCAAGTGTAGAGTGATATGTCTTGTGACACCGCATGCTGTCCCTGTGGACTTGATTAGTTAGGTAGAACTTCTACTTGCTATACACTGCTGCATCTTCTCCATCTCCTCTGCATGCACTTACAGCACCATGGCAGATGTGCTGTGAAATCTGGGCTGTAGCAAATGCCACTGTTCTTTCACAGGAAACAGCCTCCGAATTCACAATGACATCGGTAATAAAGTGAAAAAGCATTAGGGAGCTGCATTTGGGGGATTGCAGTTCCTGCTTTATGGAACATGTGTTGTTCATGATGCTTTAAATGGGTTTAATAGATGTTTTTAAGCAAAAATCTGTGATAGTTAATGTAATAGCAGTTTGTAATTAGAATCATAGAATGTCCTCAGGTAGAGGGGATCCACAAGGATCATTCAAGTGCAGCTCCTGTCCCTGCCCAGACACTCTACCAATCCCCCTGGGAATCTCTGGAGCGCTGTCCTGGAGCTCTGGCAGCCTCCTGCCCATCCCTGGGGAGCCTGGGCAGTGCCAGTACCCTTCCTGTGTCATCTCTCCAGCTTGTTCCAGCCTGTCAGTGCATCCTGAGTGCTCCATCCATGGTGCAGAATCCAGCACCTGTTTGTCTTTGTTAAACCTCACAAAGCATGCAGAGAATGAAAGAGAGAATGAAGGCCACAAAAGTTGCTTGTTTGTGTTTATGTTCTCTGGCTTACCAATAAATGAATCCAAATTTAGATCCAGACACAAAAATCCAGCAGCAGTCACTCAGGTTGGTGCTGTGGCACACCACTCCACTGGCAGTAATTTCCAGGTTGTCCCAGAACTTCCCCCAGACTTTCCGGATTTCCCTGTCTCCAGTCCCAAAATAACATATTGCCTGTTTTGTCTGAGGAGAGGTTTGGGAAGTGAGCAAGGCAGGGAAGAGCAGCCCCTGTGGCACATCTGTGGGGTGGGATCTCTCCAGGATCATCTCCAGGGCTCTGCAGAAAATCCAGGATGGGAGGAAACCAGTGGGGCTGTGCTGGTGAGGCTCAGAACCAGCATGGCCAGGTCAGCTCTGTATTGTGGCAAGCTCAGGCAGGCGTTTTCCATCTCTGACTGCTTCTGACTTACGTGGCTTGTGTCTCTTCACTCCACCAAGTGCAGATTTTCTTGTGTGGCTTGTGGGATGAGAGAGCCAGGCAACTTTCAACTTTTGCTGTTTGGAGCACCAGAGATTTTCCCTTGATGTTTGGAGCTTGGGTTCAGGGCTGTAGAGAAGAAACAATTTTCCTGTAGGAGGAGCAGTGGAGAGCATCGTGTTTTCACAGTCAAGGGCTTCAGGCTGAGCTCCTGTAAAACCCAAACCTGCAAACGCAGAGAGCGCTTCTAAATAGCTTGGAGCTGTATGTTCTACATTATCCATGCTCTGTGCAATCCTTGATTTCTTCACCAACATGCATTTTCTGTCTTCACCAGGAAATGTTTCTTGTTTAAAATCATGACTGGTTCAGTTGAAGTGTCTGTGATGGAAACAGGTAAAATAAATAAGGTTTTAATTCAACAAGTTCCTTCCTCACATTTTGTTTTTCATTCCTGCCCTGAGCTTGTGACTATGATGGCTGCCTGAAATTACTGTTGTACTCAAGTGGTGCAAAGCAGAACTGTACAGAACTAAGGCTAGCAGTATTTTGAGGGATGAATTACACGCTGTTTCTCTGAATGAAAAAGATATCTTTGTGACATGTAGGAGCAGCAAAGTCCTAGCCCAAGTTTCACAGGATGTAGCATGGTCCTACATTAATGCTTTGTTAAATTTTTCACAGCAATCACTCCACCATATTAAATAGATTCTACCCTTGTTTTCCCCTAATACACACTTGTATGTTTTTCTATGATTTAAATGCATGCCATAAAATATTCAGTATCTGAAATGTTGCAAAGTCAACATTGCCTTCTAAGCCTTAGATTTTTGTTGTTGTTTTGCAACCATAATTATACACTAATTTTTCTGCTAAATAAATTCCCAGAAGCTGAAATGTATCAATTATTTTGCTACTGTATTCTTTATGAAAAATACTAATTTTCCCCCTCCTTTTGTGTGCTTGAAAGGGGAGAGGTGACTGTGTACTGCACAGAATGTCCCAGTTTGCACAGTCACAATCAGCTTAGTAAGCAGGAGGATAAACTAGAAAAGAAAGAAAAGAAAAGAAAGAAAAGAAAAGAAAGAAAAGAAAAACTTTCTGTAATTAAATGTTACTGCAAGGACAATAAACACAGCAGACAAATACAACATTTTGTAGAAGTCTGATAAAAGTATTAGGTTTTTAAAAAGTGTTCTTGAGCCTGCACAACTTTCATTTGTTTCTTTTTTAAATGAGAACAAGTTCCAAGAAGAAGTTTAAATAAAAAGCATAAATGAAAGCAAGAACAGTTTGACTGTCCCAACAGTGTCTACATTTTCTACTACAGTGTAAAAAATACTTTACTGATTTCTTTAAGATTTAAGGCATGTCTCCAGACACTGGAAATCTCATTTCTGTATATTTCTGGGAGTATTACTGAATAAAGTTGAACACTTTCATGCTCCTTCATCTCCAGCCTGGGGCATGATATAACCACAATTTAAGTAGAGACACAACTTAAACCCCTTGAACATCAGCTATAGAACAGGACTGGTAATAACTTCAAAGAGGCATTTTATCAGTTACTTATGAATCCAGCATCTTAAAGGGTCAAGCTGCAAAACACCAGGCACCTCCTCAGCTGCCTGTATTTTCTTTCATGGAGTAAGAAACCATCTGTGATGTGAAGAACAACTTAAAAGTTGGAGGTTGGGCAGGGGTTTTGCTGTTTTTTTTGTGTTTTGGTTTTCTTTTTGTTTTGTTTGGTGTTGATGCTTTTTTTTAAATTCCCTTTTATATAATAAAAAGGAATGGTATATGTCACTCTAGCATTATTCACTTAAATTTCTTTGTAATGTGTTTCTAGAGCCACAACGATATCTGATATTTTGAAAAAATAATAGCTAATATTGAGCATTTTGTTTGTTTGTAAAGAATTAGGAGCTTGTGTGCTTTTCAATATATTGATCTGCAAGCTTTATCATTCAGTGAAATGTTGGCCAAGTATGCATGCAAAATGCTGAAGTGACAGTATGAAAAATTGAGTTGAGCCTTCCCCATGATATTCTGAGGTGCCCTATGATTGTTTAGCCTTTCCATCATTGCTTCAGTAAATGGTTTTCAATTTCTACCTGTAGGGCCCACCCCTCGTGCTGTCAGGATGTTTCAGTTCCAGTTGTCAATTTAACTACCAATTAGTGCCAATTGTGAGGGGAGTTTTTTGCTAGAAGTTTGTCCTTGCTGAACTTGACAAGCATATTTCCCATCCATCCATGAGCTCCCAGGTAGCTGTGATTTCCCAAAAGTGCCAGGATGTGTCTTTCAACCAGTAAAGTGAAAGGGAAGTTTTATTGTTCTCAGGTCCTGATAGGATATTCCTCAATTTGCCATGGATTTGTGTAACAAAACTCTTAATTTTCTATGAAATGAGAAATGCTTTGGAACCAATTCCTTTGGTGACTGTAGGCTTCCAGTAAGAGCTGTGGAGCTGAAGTGGGTGATGCCTCATGAACTCAGCCACATCTGAGAAATCTTTGTAGCTGCTGTATTTTTAGCATGTAATAAATGTACAACCACAGGAATCACAAGAAAAACAAGTTTTCAAGTGAAAATAATGAGTTTGCATAAATTTTGTTTCTTGAAAGTTCTGTTTTAAAAGTTGGGTTTTCTTCCTATGCTGGTAAAGTCAAAGAGGAAAAAGCCACAGTGTGTGTGGTGCAACAGACCAAGGGATTTACAGCTGAGGGTCTTTTGCTTGGTGTTTGGCTTTTGGTTTTGGTTGTGATTTTGGAGGTATTTTTAGACAGAGCCAAGGATGTTGATGATGGGAAACTTACAGTGTCAGTTTCATTACAGAAATAATTTGCTGCAATATATTTTAGGTGCTGTTTAAAGGTAATTATTATTTGCAAGCAATTTGTAAGACATGTAGAACTTTAAAATAAATACAGATAATTTTCCTAAAGATATTTAGGCAAATATTAATATGTTTGAATAGCCTCTCAGTGATCCCCGAGGAACACCTGTAGTGATCCAGAGTTCTTTATAACATTCCTTTTTCCTGAGGACTCCCTCTTAGTGTAAAAATTCCCCTGCAAGGATTTCTTTTAAAGCCTTTATTTTACAGCAGTCATGCCAGCAGCTAAGCAAAAGTAAGTGTAGCTCTCCCTGGAGACTGTCAATGGCATTCCTGAATTAACCACAGGAATCATTAGGAGCCACAGAAGACATCCCTTGCCTTGCTGCGGGGTCTGAGCTCAGGAACTGCTTCCCACCCATCCCCTGGTGAGCAGAGGCAGAGCTGAGGTTTGTTCCAGCCTGGGAATGTGCTGGAATAAAAGGCTGGCTCACTGGGGGCGAGCAGCAGCGTTGCAGGCACAGCCAGCAAAAAGGATTTCAGAGCGGTTCAGAGGGCCCCAGTCGTTTGCTGGTTTCAATCCAGAAGCCACATTAGCTAATTCTCCTTTCCCTGGCTGAGGGAACTGTGTGTGTTCAACAGGGGTTCTGCTGCCAGGGAGAAAAGGGACATTTTGGGATGGGTGAGCTGGGGGTGACCATCCAGCTGTGCAGCACAAGAGGTGCTGAACCAAACCACGCATCTTCTTCCATCCTGTCGTTTTCTAAGGTCACCGTTCCACAAGCATCAGCAGGATCGTGACATGTTGTACACCCAGCCTAAGCAGTCAGGATTTTAAAGCCAATGGGCAAACCTGCTCTATTTTTCAATTAGTTTGGGATAATTGGCAGCAGAATTGGTGCAGCATGAACCTGTGTATAAAAGCATGATGCAAAAGGCTCAGAATCTCGTAGTGCTCACCTCGGAGAGCTTAATAAAAATCTGCCATATTTTTACAGAATAAGGTTTCTAAATGGAGTTACTGACACACTTGTTATCTTGCTATTCCCTTTTCACTCTTATTTCCTTTTTTTTTTCTTTTTAATTTTAAATTGCCTGTTTTTCAGGCCACCTGTTCTCTAATTAATATGCAGTTTAAAGAATTTCACATAGACCACTGGCACACTTTGCAATTCCAGGTGTTGTCCTGCCATACTGACAAGAAAATACAGTGTCCAGAGGCAAAGGGAAAATGCTTGTGCTTCTTTCTTCCCATAAAATCATCTGAAACAAGACTTAATGCCAACACAATATTTCCAAATTGTTCATTTATTTCTGCTAATTAATGGGTCTTGATTATGCTGTTGGTTATCCCACAGGAACTGAGAGCAGGTGCTCTAAATACACAAAGATTTTATATTGAGTTTTTGTATGAACAAATGGAAGTTATTTTAATAGTTATTTATTAGTTATTTTATATCATATACCAGGCTTTTACTTGGTCTGTAAGACCAAATTGATATTTAAACTATGGTTTTTTTTAAAGAAATCTCAATGTAAAATTGTTTCTTGGGGAAATTTTTAAAATGTACATATCCTCAAAGCCCTCTCACCATGAGGACTGGTGCACCAAGCAGCAGTAAATGTGAAAGCTGTTAATGCTGCCATTTATATCAAGAAGCCTTGGCTAAAATTTTGATCCATTTTGATGAGTAGGAGACGATTCCTGCCTCAAAGCTGTTGCTGTCTAATTGAGATATGTGATTTATTAATAACTGAAATGAGATATAATAGGAAATATGTGTATACTTCAATGTGTTGAACATACTGGCCCAGTGGAGTTAGCACAGCTCAAAAATAAAGAAAATGGACAACACTAAATTGCCAGGCAGCATTAGGCTTCTCTTTCTGTGTAGAAGGCAACAACACTGATCATTTCATTAAATAATTATTTAGTAATTGATCTAAATTCTGCCCTTCCAAAAGACCACCTGCTCGTTCCTGCCTATCGCTGATAAGCCAAGGACTGCATGGAACTGAGCAGTCTGTATTCAAAACAAAATATCTGGATTTTTAAGGGAATTTTTCAGTAAATGTTTCTGTCTAAATCAAATGCATTCTGCACAAATCCTGTAGCAGGCAATTCTCTGTGGGGGACAGACTGATGAATAGTAAAGCAAAACTTTGCTCTGTCAGGCTGGAGGTTGCCTCTGAGACAGTGGGTTCATTGCAGTGCTTTGAATGGGGAACAGAATGCATGTGTTTTATACTCAAAGAGTGAGAAAAACCATAACATGGCTGAGGCAGTATTTATCCCACAGACAACATCTACTCACAATCAGGAATGCATCTGTAAGTTCTGGCTGAATAACAGGATAAGACAGGGGATAATTTTCCAGCTGCAAACCAGGCAGATGTGGCTCTGTTTTCCAGTTTCATTAGGCATCCAGTCCATCCTAATGTATTTAAATTCTAAAATACAGATTATGCAGGGTCTGGTGGAGCCAGGGAGGTGAAACAAAGAGCACTGACTGATGATACACTGAGATGAAAACTGGTGTGATGTATGAACAGGTTGGTAGTGTAAGGGAATATCGAAGGGATTTCTGTTGAGGGGGACTACAATAACCAGGGGCAGGGGTTTCATTAGGGAAACTGTGGCTCTTTCTGGCAGGAAGTAGGTGTAGGAGTTCCAGAAAACCACAGCACCTGGGTGGCTTCCTTGCCAGGTAGAATGGCCATAATGAGGTCACTGATTGTTCTCCAGGTGAACAATGGCAGCTGTGGCAGCCTTTCCTGCCAGCAGAGCTGCTCCATCCCTCTGCTCATCCTGGAGCCTCCTCTGGGCTCTCTGCAGCAGCTCCAGCTCCTTGCTGTGCTGGGCCCAGCCTGGGGCAGCTCTGCAGGTGGGGTCTCACCTGAGGGCCCGAGGGGCACAATCCCCTCCCCTGCTGCCCACGCTGGGAGATCAGTCCAGGGCGAAGTTTTGTAGAATGGTTGGGTTGGAAGGAACCTTAAAACTCATCCATTCCACCCCAGCCATGGCAGGGCCAGCTCCCAGTGTCCCAGGTGCTCCCAGCCCCAATGTCCAAGCTGGCCTTGGGCACTGCCAGGGATCCAGGGGCAGCCCCAGCTGCTCTGGACACCCTGTGCCAGGGCCTGCCCACCCTGCCAAGGAACAAATATTTTCCTAATATGCAATCTAAACCTAAATCCATCAGTTTGAAGCCATTCCCCCTTGTCTTTCTCCAGGCTCCTGTAAATAATCTCTCTCTGTGCTTCTTGTGGTCTTCCTTCAGGCACTGCAAGTCCATATAGATTGACCCCTGTAATGTTTGTGACCTTTCCCATTCTTTTAGAAATGCTGTTGAACTTTTCTCTGGTGTCTGTACCTTCATCCTCAATGCAGCAGGATTGGGAGCTGAAAGGGAAAGAGAAAAAAAAAAAGGGAATGCATTGAAGGTAATTTTGCACGTGGTAGCATGTTCTGCTTTGCAATAAGAAAGGATTTGCAGCCACTCAGAAATCCTTTATTTTATAATCTCCCCTATTGATCACACCTGTATTGAAATCCTGAACGTGGGAGCTCAAACATTCTTTGCTGGGCTTCTCAGAAATAATTGGGTTATCATTTATTTCATCAGAGTATCAAAAAGGGGTAATGAGACATCCTTTAATCTTTAAAAGTGTTTTGTCATTCTGTGCCTTACCAACAGAACACTGGTCTGGATTCTTTTGGAAGTGCAGATTGCTTATTAGGAATGCGTGCAGTGCAATAATTTAAAAGAGGGAACATCCATCCTGTGTATTTCTAAATCTCCACTATTTTCAATTGACTCTTCATATGAAACATTTCTTGTTAAGGCTGTTTGGAGAGGCGTAAAGTGTTTTGTGTGCTAAATCAAAGCTGCTTTGGTTTCACTTATAGGAATTAATGATGGGCTGTGAAAGTAGAAAACGTATTGTTGTGTATAACCTGTCACAGCCAAACTGGGGAAAGGTTTGTCCTTGCTACTGTTCTGGCCTTTTATTACAAAGAGCAGGAAGGACAGTCAATAACCACTTATTAATGATTTTCTCTGTCCTTTATTGTAGCTTTAGGTACATTAGGCTCTCAGTAATTATCTCATTCATAATCCTCCATAACAAGTAATACTTTCTGCATCTTGTGAAGCATAATTGGAAAATATTTTCTTTGGATGTACACTATTTCTGTTCTCTCTTTAATATAACTTTCCCCAAGAGTATCTTGCCAAGGCAAAATGAGCAAGCATAATTTTATACAGGTAATCAAATCTCTCAAATGCTGGCACATTTTCCTTTATCTCCATGGGACCAAAAGCTAACCTTCAAATAGACCTAGGCATTAAAAGGGAGAATTTCAGCACACAATTAGAACTCAAATAAGCTTGTACAAGGCAACTTGAACAAAAGTGCTATTTTGAGTTATTAGTACTGTATTTCTACTACAGAATATTCCATTTGATTAATACAGATCTGTAAGAGAACATATACACACACACTATATATTAGTCTAAGTGCATATGTTGTGTCTTTGTGTATATATAGATATGTCTAATACATTATTTAAGCACTGGCTTATAGCAGGAGTTTACAGCCTTTCTAAATAGTTCTATTTTTGCCCACTTAGAACTCCAAACCACATCTTGATGCAGGTTTTATCTTACTGTGTTGAACAAAATAAATGTGAGGGGGAGGGAAAGAAACAAAGAAATGAGCATGTCTTTAGATTCCTCTCAGTTGCAATACCCAGCAGAACAGTTAATTTATTCCAAACTTTCTGACATGAATCACGCTGAAGGGGAGACAAGGAAGCCCTAAGGGACTGCAGATACAAAACTGAGGACTGGTTTCAGGCTGAGCAGACACTTTAGTCTGTGCTGGACCTACAATGAAACCTTTCAGCCTCCATTTTTGTTGTGGAATTGAACATTCTCATTTCTATTCTCACTCATTTCACTATCAAGGACTCTGGTGAGTACAGAACCCAGGGAAAGATGATACTGAGAGAGCATTTGAGTCCCCAGCTGTAAATAATTCACCAGGACTCTGTAGTGTAGTGTATAACCCAGCAAGATAGCTGCCATGTTCACTGAGCTTAAGCTAAAGGAGACTCTAGATGGCTCAGGGAAGATAATTTTTTTTTTTCCCTGTTCTAGTTTAAAAGTTTGGCTTGACTTTAGTTGCATATTTAAATGCAGCAGTTGGTAATTCAGAATTTTATACTGTGAATATGCTCATTCTTCAAGACCAGCTTTTGGATGATTTTAAATTCCATTTTCAGTTAGCTAGTTTATTCCATGGCTGTCCTATGTAAAGTCTGATAACTGAGGTCAGAATTTGGTTTTTTATATGCTTGGGTCCAGATTTTTCTATTTTGCATTACCATGAAAATATCCACTGAGTTCTTCCAGTTATAACACTCAAATTCTAAAATAATATGCTTAATGAGTTTTTTGTTAATTATTATCTTAATTAACTGTAAAAACATTCATAAAACCAGGATATTCAGTAATTGGCTTTTTAAATCTGGTGCAAGTGTGATTAAAAAAAAAACAAACCCAAAAATCTCCAAGAAAGAAGAGCCCTCAATACAGAAGTTATATTTTTAGCCTGAATTAAAACAGCAATGGAGATGAGGTGACTTGATAATAGTTTTGATAATCTGTTGTGTTTATCTGGTGGTGGAACAAGCTCAGACCACCTGTCTCTGTCTGGAATTTAAGGGAAGTTAGAATGCATGTGTAACACAACTTCAGTTCTGATCCTCGAGGAGCAAGGACCTTCTTCCAAGGGGTCCTGACAGTCTGAGGTGGCTCTGTTCTGAAAGTTCTCACCTTTGCACAAAACAATTGACCATCATGAGCAGAATGAAGACCAGGGATAAAGACAAAGAGTGTAACTGGGGAAGGGAACTGAGAAGGGCCAGAGATGCTGGTCAGCTTTCTGTCCTGGGGAGAGGAATTGCAAAATCCTGCCTAATTATAGGGGTAAAATACTGGGTGAGGACACTGTCAGCATGTTTCCCGTTCCTCTGAAGGTTGGCTGTGCATCTCTGTCCATCAAGACCTCTGTGAGAGTTTGTGGCTGGTTTTACACCCCAGTGATGTGGAAGGCTCACATGTGTGCAAAGTGATGGCTGGCAGCTCTTTCCAACTTGCAAAAAGGCATTTTGTTGTTTCAGAGCTAGAGAGAGTTCAGGCAGAGTCGCTGAAGCTGCTGCTGGATTTCTACATCCTTGTGACACTCAGAAGCCATCTGCCAATGTCCAGATTAGTGCTAGAGAGCTGAGCTCACCTGGACCTGTCAGCTAAAGGACCTGGACGTGGCTTAGGAAATCAAATTTTGTCATCCTCTGATGGCACTTCTTCTTTGTAGGTGAGATGACCTCTAACACTCCTTATTTCCTCTCAATATCCTTTGAACTATAGCTCAGACTATTTTATATATAGCTGGGTTTTACATTAGTCAGTGTTTCTTGTGAAGCTTGCACAAGCTTTGAGCCTGTCTGTAAATCAGGCCTTGCAGGTAAAATAATGTGTACATTTTGTCAAGTCTTAGAGCTGGATAACGAATTCAGTTTTTAAAATACAAATTTGAAATAATAAAAAAAACCCTTAGAGGGCAGAGAGTGTAAAGGCCACAGCAGGGAAGTCAGAGGGGTGGCACATTCCCTGGTAAGAGTCAGAACACAGTGGTGACATCTCTGAAGAGCTGCTGGGTGAGCTTGTACAAGTTCTGCATTATTTGCTGAACTAGAGATGGTACCAAGCACCTTTTCCAGCTGCATTGTACCTCCCTGCTACTGAAATGAGCTTCCACAAACTTCACTTCAGTGTGTTTGACATTTTTATTGTGTTTTGTATCCTTTTGTCCTGTAAAACAGGACATTCAATTCGTTGCTCACAGGGTCAGCTTCAAAAGGTTCAAGAACTTAGTGGAGCACTTCTGTTGTAAGATGATGAAACCTTTGCTCCTCATACTTATTTTTCTCCTTCTCTGCATTGCTTTATGCTGATAAGGAAACTGACTTTTGAGAGAGATAAAGTTTTTTAAAAATCCTTTGCCTTTTGCTTTCAATTTGTCCAAGTGCAGCATATCTGTGTTGACTCCATGCTGAGTATTATCGTTAGGACAACTTAGGGAGTGGGAAGAAAGGATTGTGGGAATAGCAAAAATGAAGATTTCAAAGGAATTAATCTTTATTTTTACTTTTTTTTTAATTGTCCAGCTGCTCATTTTCATTTAAGATACTGGTCAGCCTCACAAATGGATGAGACTTTCTCTGTTGGGAATAGGAATTTCAGAAAATTCTAAACTTAGGAGATGAATATTTGAGCTGAATAGAGACTGTGTGCTGTTGTATTTGTTTGTTTGAGACATCCATTGTTCTTGGAATTCTTTTGGAGCTCAGTGAACATTTGCATTACAGCAAACACACCTTTTATTACCAAGACTTTGACATTTGGGCAGGTCTGGAGCAGGGAACTTGCTGCTTCTCTGTTCTTCTTCGTATTCACCTTAATTCATCACACCGGGTTCACGTGGCATAAAAATGGGATGCACTTCATTGAAAATATGTGAATATATCCTCAGAAATGTGCAGTTGTGTGTACCCTGAGATGAGATACTTTTAGTATCTATATTGGCCTATGAAGCAGCAATAAAGGCAACTCTGCAATAATAACTGAGCACTTGTGACTGGCAAACACTCTCCTGCAGTTCAGAACTGGAATATGAATGGGCACCACAGGAGGTTTGCCCATTTCTGATGAAAACAGTTCTAACAGCATGAATTTATGAATCTACTCAGTGCAAATGAGAGTTTATTATGCTGAGAGTCCAAAAATGATGCTTCATTTATTGAATTAATACAAAAATTGTATTCAGATAGTGCTGAAGAGTTTTGTAGACCCTCCTGAATATCAGAGCTGAGGTTGAAACCATTGACTAGGGTTATGGGAGGTAATGGTGAAAACAGGACAAACTGCCAAAAACTTATTCTTTGCTTGATTGAAATGAGTGTGTATTTGGAACAGCACCTGTCACAGTTTCCCAATCTGTGCACTAGAGAAAATGGTGCTTGCCCATTTTGAAAATTCTGGGTTTGTTTAATGAAAGCTTTTTGTAATTTTTTTTGCTTTACAAAAAAGCTTTTCCCCTTTTCAAATTCAGATTATTCCTCCACCACTTGGGTTAGCTGCAGTTATTGCTGCAAGATTTGAAGCATTGACATCTACTGTAGACAGTCTGAAGTAGCTTCAAATTTCCATGGATATGGCAGAATTCTTAACATAAAATTCAGGCAAATTTGATACCTAGTGCCACATAACTGTTAGTCTCATTGCCAGATTTGGATATCTAGTCTGCCAGCTGCACTGTGCACTGCCCAGCTCATTCAAACCATATGCCTTGAGCAAACAATCAGCAAAGTGTGTTAAAAGCTCTGAGAAGTACCACATTAGCCATACGTCAGCCAGCTGCATGTCCTGCCCTATTAATTTCGATACAAGCTTACCCCTTCAAAACTGATTTTTTTACTTCTTTGTTCTAAAAATACAGTTTAAATAAAATCTGTGCATCTGCAGTTAGGTTTATAGCAATAAATTAATTCTATCTGCAAAATAATATTGAAATTTTGGTTTGGTTTTAAAAGTTTCCCTAGAGACAGAAGAATCCATTCCGAGCTTTTCTGTAGCTGGAAAGGAAACAGTCATTCATGAGCACCCTAAAGCCATTTGTAGCACTTATTCTTCATACTCTTGAGGGACTCTTGCCCAGAGTAGAGTGCTCAGTCTTGTGCCATAGGAAAAATGAAAAATGTATGTATTGTTTTTCTTCCTTTTGTTGGATTTAGCCGATGCTCACCCTGCTGGAGTCGCTACCCCGAGGCTGTTTGCAACAGTGAGGCAAGAATACACTGGCAGTAATAAACATGTAAACTGTGGATTTGTATGGCTTCCTACATCTGTGAGGCACTGCTTTGTCTCTACACCTTTGTATATTTGTTTTATGTGTCCTGGTTAAAATTGATTCTTTGGTATACGTTAATATAGCCATGGATTGTTATTATTTGCATATTAGGAGAAGGGGTGAGGATGGAAAAAAAGAGCAGTGCCATTTTGACAGGTACAAAATACTTCCTCAGGGTCCAGGGTAGTATTATTTTAGACTCAGTTTTGTGGGGTTTAAA
Organism: Parus major; assembly: GCF_001522545.3. Taxonomy (NCBI): domain Eukaryota; kingdom Metazoa; phylum Chordata; class Aves; order Passeriformes; family Paridae; genus Parus; species Parus major. Next base: position 17,020,451 of record NC_031780.1, on the reverse strand, counting down.
AACCACAAGAACAATGCATATTAATACAAATGTTACAGCATCTCAGAGCAGGAATAAAATATTTTGTTCCAAGCTCTCTTAGCTAAATAAAAAAGGGTAGCAAGTATATTGTGAATGAAACATTTTCATTGCTCATTCTTACCTGCATAGTCTTCTTCTTTGATCCTCTGAAATATTTTATCAAGAGAAACCAATGTTTCAAGTGCTAAGGCAGAACAGCAGAGCAGCCTACTGGGCTTAGTTGTCTGTTCTCCACAGTGCTCACAGTTAAGCCAAAGTGAGGCATAATTAGGCAGGTAAATTCAATCTACTTTCTATCAGTCAAACTGATTTATACCATTATTAATATCACCCTGCAATGCTAGGGAAAAAAAAAATAAAATCTTTAAATATTAGGGGTGGTGGAGAATCTGACAGACTTTTATTGTTTCTTTTGAGTGGAGCATCTCAGTGCCCAGGGGAGGCTGAGGGAGCTGGGGCTGCTCAGCCTGGAGAGGAGCCCCAGCTGAGAGGGGCTTTCAGCCATGGGTGTCCCTGTCCATCCCTGTCTGTCCCTGTCCATCCCTGTCCGTCCCTGTCTGTCCCTGTCTGTCCCTGGTCCCATGGTCCCTTCCAGCCTCACCCATCCTGGCATTGTGTTTTATTTCTCTGTTGACCTGTGGAAGTTCTCACAGTAAATACAAAGGACAAGGACACAGTTCCACTCCACAGGACTTGGACTGTGTGCGACAGATGTAACACACCATTGTTTATCCTTTGTTGCTGCTCATCTCATCTCGTCACAGACCTTTAATGACTTTATTGGGCAGTTTATCGACTCAGCTTCTAGTTTCCTTTTTCCTTCCATTTGAGGTCATTGCAGACAGAATACATCTTGAATTGGCACAAGATATCTCACTCTTCTACACAGCTCAAAATTGCTAAAGCTCCTCCTTTGTGCAGTAGTTCTGGATAGCTGCTCTCCAGATTCTAGTCCCCAGTATTAACAATGTCAAACATAGTTTAAGATACTGGCAAATTCTTGGAGATTTACTCTGCTTGTGGTGGAAATGGCTGAAAATCCAACAGCCTTTTACCAGGTTTTGACTGTGGCTATGAAGTCTTAAGCCAGGTCTGCAGACTCATAATAACTGATAAAAATACATGTTTATAAAGGTTGCTTCAAGGTTGGGGATGTGGCTCCCTGCAGAAGAATTCCTCCAGTGTTAAGCTTGATACTACACTGGATGAGAGCCAACAGCCTCTGAACTTACTCCTAAAAACCTGGAGCTGGAGATCTTTTCAGAGAATACATCTGTATTGCTAATTTGCACCTTGAAGGAGGAAATTGGCTGGAGAGTTGGTGAGAATGAATAAATTGATTCACAGTGGGTTGACAACTCCCTGTGTCTGACTTTCTGTGAAACATCTGTGGGTGATGCCACCACAAAATTTGACTGCTGGCTCGCAAGCTGGTCTGCTATCAATATGTGATTAAAAACCTGTTGCTCAGATACATGAACTGGATTCGTGGCACTGTTTTCCAGATTACTTTGTCTTGCTTTGAATGGGTGATAAAGGGGCTGGAGCAGAGCAAGGAAAAACCTGCTTCTTCAAAAAATGTCATCTCTGCTGACTCTCATAGATGTGCAAGTGGAATAATGCAGCAGAAAATTGAGCTCAGATCTGAAAGTAATGATTTATTCAGAAAATATTTTTCTTTATAAAAAGTTTTCTTTTTACAGTTTTAGAGAGAAAAATAATGAAGATGAGGAAGTTTTATCAAGTATTACAAGGTGAAATTTCTAGTAGCTAAATCATTAAATGCACTCATTTGTAAATATCAGTGATGGAGATGACAAGTTGTATAGATCACTATTCTTCTCTTCTTGTCATGAGGAGTGGTGATTTATTATTTGAGTAATCATGCAGCACAACACAGGATTTAAATTCCCCAAGAAAAAGATTTGAAATGTTTATGAATGTATTAGTATTTCATCATTAGAAAATTATGAGCTCAGAAAAAAAAATCATTAGTTTCTAAAATGTGATGCTTGTACACTGAATAAAGCTGTAATGTAAATCAGACAGGCAGACCTGTGAATCAAGTGCTCCTACACATCATATATTAAAGATTTTCCTGAATTGTTTTTGCTGTAGACAAAGAATACTTATATTTGTGCCATGATGAAGGTGCAGCATGTACACAGAAAACTGTCCTTATGTTGAGCATGCTTAATAAGTATAACTGCACTATTTGGTTTATTTCATTCTGAGAATTGTCCAGTTTCATACCAAGATTAAATGAGACAAGACACTCAGATGTCCTGGCAGTCTACACTTGGTGCTGAAGGATGAACAGATTAAATATATGAAATTCTTAGCTGGTATCTTTCTGCAAAGGAAAACATAACATTATGCAATTACACAGTATGGGCATTTAAATTTATTCAGCCGTTGTAGAATCTGCCTGTGGCTTCTTTTTCCCCCCAAACAGACATTATTGTAGCTTTACTCTGAGAAGCAATTTGCCATATCACAGCTGGTCATCAGTGAGGCATTGTAGGGCCTCATTCCATGGCTGGCCTTCAGTGAGGCTGTGATTCCCTGGTGCTGCTCTGTGCCAGGACACACACTCTGTTCTTAATGCAGTGAGGAGCATTGGATGAGGATTTGTCAGCAGCATAAGCTGCAAGTTTGTTTTTTCAGGCTAAAGGGCAGGCCTATTTACCACAAACTCTAGAGCCTCTGATTTTATAATTGGAAATCAATTGGGCAGAGCCTAGTTTTGCATATGCGACCTCTTCCTGTGACTGTATCCCAGAATGGTTTTTCTCCTGAAATGATTTGCTTAACAATTTTACATTAACACTTAATCTCTTTGCAAAATCAGTTTGAAATACTAAATTACCTGTGTGCTTTTGGTGACCATATAGAAAAAAGAAGTTTAACCAACATGGAATTTTCTGAATGGTGTTTTCTTGGTAATTTGCATGTTAATCTCATTGTTCATTTGCTTTAATTAAAAGCCATCACAAAAGTTATTGGCACTGTGGAGTTGCTGTGACTTTGGTAAGGGCACAGTGGGGCCGATTGCATCTGGAGTTTCTATTGTTCTCTTGTGTCCAAGGAGGGTAAAATGCAGCTGGAGTGTGTTAGGCCAGACATTGCTAAAAGACTTTTACTCGGCTGATTTGGCCACCATGGGCCTGTGTGGGCTCATTTCTGTCCTGATTACCCTGCTGTTTGGGAATGCTCAGGTGGCAAGGATCTAGCATTTCCCATTATTATTTTTCCTATTATTATTTCTCTGGCACTGTGCACAGAATGCTGTTTAGCTCTCTGAAAAGAAGGTGCCTGGCCAGGGTATTTAATACCAGTGACCTTCAGATTCAGGGCTGGGGGAACAGGACCCAAAATCTGATTTGTTTGCTGGAAGGTGAACTACACAAACTGTTATAAGTGACAAGTTCCTGAGGGGCCAGAGTGGGACCAGTATTATTTAATATCTTCATTTAGGACACAGATGAATGGATGGAATGGGTGGATTAAATCAGAGATTAGAGGAAGTGAGGGTGGGCAGGCCCTGGCACAGGGTGCCCAGAGCAGCTGGGGCTGCCCCTGGATCCCTGGCAGTGCCCAAGGCCAGCTTGGACATTGGGGCTGGGAGCTCCTGGGACACTGGGAGCTGGCCCTGCCACTGTTGCTTTTTCCTGTATTTACAGCTCTTGATTTCATACAAACATATCAACGTGGCAATGTATAAAATCTATTGCTGTTCTGGTTAATTTTATGCTGAAAATTTTCCATGTTAAAGAGGAAATTCCTAATCATTAACTCAGTAAATTTATTTTTTTTTTTGAATTTTTGATTTGCAGTAATTATTTTATTGTGGTGGTAGCAATTTATGTTCTGGGAAGCAGGAATGAAGAAATAATCTACTGGCTTTTCTCTTTTTTTGCCTGAGGTCTCATTATCTGTGCAAGCTTATTATATTTACTACCCCAGAGTAGTGCTGTTGTAAAATGTGCAAGAATATCTGAGATTTGTAGTATGATAGGGCTGAATTCAATTGAATTGGATCTAAGTAACTGCAGATGTGGCTGGTTTCATCTTTATCAGCTTATCTAAGCTTTGCACTTAAAGGCTTCTGTCAGTTCAAAGCACAGGCACTGCTTGGTTGAACAGAGCTAAACTATGGTAGCACTTCTTAGCCTTTCAAAAATAATTCTAATTTTAATTCAAACATATGTACTACAGAACTTGGAGGAGTTTAGATATGCATCAATTAAAAATTCCTTTCTGTTTTTATAATATAAGGAGGCACAAAAAAAGGAAACATATCAAAGCTAAGTTTAATTTTAGGTTTCTCAAGAAAATGTGTCTTCTTTCCATATGAACAAATATAATTGAGTTTTTTCCCCATTCCCTTGCTTAAAAAAAAATAAAAATCACTAAAATAGAAATCGAGATTTAACATCAAAGAACGATTTTGTCAATACAGGCATTTGGGGTGATTCTTAGAATGTTGGAATAATTATAACATTTCTGTTCAGCATAGGGATAGACAAGAACTTGCTGCTCCAGAGCATACTGAGATATCTAAGTGCATTTCTGCTTTTGAAATGATGGCAGAGCCTGCAAATACATCAGGCTTAAAATGGCTTTTTTTAAAAATTTTTTTCTTGGGTTTTGGTTTGTTTGCATCTCCAATTTTGATAGTTTGTACTTCAGCTGAATGGCACATTCAGAGGAGAGCTGAATCCTTTCTTTTGATTGTGGGTTTTTTTTCCAAAGGGCAGAAGGATGGGCCTGATATGGATCTCAAATAGATCACTTCAAAAAGAGCCTCAAATTTATGGCTGGAGATTTCCACAGCGAGAGCAAATTCAGCCTCATTCATTTTCTAGTGAAATATATTCAAATCAATCCCAGAAAGGGCTGTGCACAGGAATGGCTGGGTTTGTGCATCAAAACTTGTAATCCAAAATCCTTTGGCCAAAGTAATGTCTGTGAAAGATAAGCAAGAGGAAAATATTAGGAAGAGACTGTTAAAGAACTAAGCAGATCTCAGGTCTAATAATTGCTTTTCCCTTCCCAAAACTCAGTCCAGCAGCTTTCACACTCCTGTGTGGTATTTACCATTTATGAAAACTTTACTTGACTCTCAATGATATCATATATAAGGTGAGAATATGTTTTGAAAATGTAATATTCTTATCCCTGGGAAAAAAAACAAGCGTCTGGATGCCCCGTAGTGTTTGTGCAGTCAGCCTGGGGTGATGAGAGGCAAAGGATTACCTCCAGGAAACTGCCTGTGGTGCTCTTGAGATCAGTGCTTGGCACCAGGGTGACCCTGAGGAAGGGATCCTTCACCCACAGTGGCCCTGTCCCCTTTCCTGTGGTGCAGCACGGTCCTCGTCACAGGTGGGTCCCAGAGAAAACAGCAGGATGTTCCCTAATGCACAGTGCCCCAAATGATGGGGGAAAAAGGCACACTGGGAACAAAAGGAGAAAAAAAAAAAGAAAAAAGGGGGGAAAACAAAACTTGAGAGATTGAACATGTGAAGCCTTGACCCCGTGGGGTGATTGTGTCACTTCACAGCCTCTGAGCACAGGAGTCAGTTGTGCCCATCCCTCCCCAAAACAGCCCTGAGCTCCATGTTCCCTGGGACCTGACAGTGTGAATATCCATTTCCAGAGATGTTTTCTGGGGGAAAATTATTGCCTTCACAGGTGAGATTTCTCCGTGCTCACTGTGGATTGCTGAGGAACTGGAAGGGATTCCTGTCACTGGGAATGATGTAATGTAATTTAGGAGGAGATAGTATGAGGATGTTTGTCATCCTGTGATACAGCGCAAAGATTTTCATTACAAACTACAAAAAAAAGTAATAATTTAAAGGTCTTTCTAAATCCTGCACAAGAAGGAAGCTCAGTAGGTATTCTAAATGTGGCATTTACTCCAGTCTTAACTCTTCCTGCTGGGATTATTTATTCAAATTGTGCAGAAAGATGCCAAGTCATAGTTGTGGCATCCTTTATCACAGACACACAACACACTTATTTTATTTATTGAGATATACTAATAGGAGATCTTTTGATCTGTTTAACTTAGGAGCACAAACTAATGTTATTTCAGAGATAAATTAATATGTACTAGATAAATGATTAGGATGTAGTTATTTAGCTTCTGTTAATTTGATATCAGGTGACAACAGGCTCAATATAAGTGACTGCAGCAAAGCCAACAGGCTGCTGGGTCACACCAGCAAGGGCATCAGCAGCAGAGCCTGAGCCATTATCTCTCTCTACTCAGTGCTTGCCAGGCCACAGCTGGAATGTTGGGCTCAGAATTGGTCCCAGCTATGCTAAGAAGAGCTAGACAGGCTGGAGAGGGCCCAGTGAAAGGGCACAAAGGTAATCCAAGGGCTGGGAAGCTGCCATGCAGGGAAAGGCTGGGAGGACTGAGTTCAGCCTGCAGAGAGGAAGGGTTAGGGGAGAGCTTATCACTGTGTTCCAGTATTTAAATGGCAGCTGCAAGGGAGATCTCAGAACCACGGATTGGCCTGAGCTGGAAGGGATCACAAAGATTATCCTGTTCCACCCATGGAACACATGGGCAGGGACACATTCCACTGTCCCAGGCTGCTCCAAGCCCTGTCCAACCTGGCCTTGGACACTTCCAGGGGCAGCCCCAGCTGCTCTGGGCACCCTGTGCCAGGGCCTGCCCACCCTGCCAGGGAACAATTCCTGATCTCTAATCCAGACTGCTCAGTCTGAAGCCATTCCCCTTTCTCACCAGGAGTCACATGGAAAAGATGAGGGGTAATGTGTAAAAGTTCCTTGTGGGGAGGTTCCAACTGAACATGAGAGGGATAATTTTCACAATGTGAACAGCCAGCCACTGGAATAATCTCCCCAAGGAAGTGGTGGATTCCCCACCACTGGGCATTTCTCAGATTCAGCTGCACGGGGAGCTGGGCCATCTTGTCTAGACCATTCTTTTATCATGCTCTGGCCAATAAAGGTTGAACCAGATGATCTCTGAGGTCCCTCCATCTGTGTTCTGTGATTCCATGAATTTAAAGCACTCAATAAAATGAATATTTGCTGTCCACCCCCGAGTCGAATGCCAATTCTTGTTCATAACATTATAAAGTTAAAAAGAAAGTCCGATAATTGTCTCCAGCAGACTAATTTGCATTATTTCCTCCTAGTAATTATATGAACAATGGGGATTCTCTACCTAAGAGCAAAATACATGTTGATCTGTATGTGCTGAAATATAATCACAGCAAATGTGTTTTAATTATGTGCAGAAGTAAAGGCATGGCAGAAAGCTGCTCTAATATCTACAGAATGAGTCATCACCTAAAAGGACTAAAACATTAAAATAAAGCTGGTTCTAATAAGGAAAATAATTAAATTATGATAAACAAATGAAATGAAATTGCTTTATTTTTGTTGGAAGGAAAGGTTTAATTGGGGGATTTGTGTAGGCAGTAGGGAAGGCTTTGCTTTTAAAAGAAATAAGGATTTAATTCTCCTAGAACTTGAGTGCTGTTTCTGAGATGAATGACAGATTTTCATTTCATGTGCAGTTGAAAAGTTGAAGGGAAAAGATACTTTTGTGTACCTCAAAATACAACCTCTTAAATACAAAAAAAAATTTTGGGGTAAGCATAGTATTTTAATTAGATGAAAATGAAACCCTTTACATGATAACAAATAAAATTCATTTAAAAGGAAACATTCTGTTTAAATTTTAAACATACTCAAAAAGAGAAACACTTTAAAAGAATAAAATCAATGCATATACAGGTATAAAAAGGTTTTGAATGAAAAATAACATTGAAGAAAACAACACGTTCAAAAAAAATACTGCCTTGGTCCTTTTCTAAACTTTTTTTTTTTCCTAAATCAACTTTTTAGTAAAATTAACAGTTCATCTCACTGAATAATTATTCTTGTCCAGAAAAAAAAAAAAAAAATACAAATGTGAAATCCTGTGCAGCTCCAAAGGTAAGGCTGGTATTTTGGGGGTGTCTTGATGGTCTGAGCAGCCATCCTTAGGACCTTTAACTACTCAGTTTGTTCTGAAGTTCTGTTCCTGTGAGTGTTTCACCAGCAGTGGAATGGGCAGATGATGGGATTTGTGCTTAGCAGTGGTGTGGAGATGCTCTCTCGGTTCCTGTGGTGACACATTTGGCACGTGGAGTGATGTACATGACACCCCTGTATTCAGATCTGGACCTTGATAATGTTCTCTTGATTGCAGGAAGACAAATGAAAGGGTTGTTGTGGTTTGTGGGGAGCTGGGAGTGAATTGCTGGTGTTCAGCATGTGTGATCACCCAGCACTGCCCCCCAGGGCTGGATGACACGGCCACTTTGATGATGACTCTCTCTGCTTGGGCTATCAATATAAAATGTCACTTCTAGAAGAGAATCAAGCCAGAAGAGAGCTTTAGCCACAGGGAGGAAGAAGAAACTAGCTTGGCAGGAAGATTCAAGGCAGAATAAATAAAGTCTGAGAGTATTAGCAAAAAAATACAGTCACTATTGAATAGAATGTTATCCAAGTCAGGTATTATTTCTGGGGGGGAAAAAAATAACTCAGAGGCTCCATATCCATCTCTTCTGCAGACAAAGAAGCTATTGAAATCCATGTTGTCTCTGCAAACTTGTGGCCCACCTTACAGAACACAATTCTTTGTGTTCTCCTTGGTTTTAACCAGCTGCTATCCTGATTTGCTTTCATGCAGATTTCCTGGAAAAGCTTCTTCCCATCAATCAACTCCACCATCACTCTGATGGTGAAGGATTGCTTCTCCAGCACTTCCCCACACACCTAAAGATTCAGTAACTGTCAAATCTCTTGTAGAAAAGAGCAGGAAATGGAAAGAAATGTACTTATCAAATGTAAAACTCTCCAGATAACCAGTAGAGTAAATATTTTCACAAGCATTCCTGGATTGTTGGGGTGTTTTTCCTCTTTGCTGAAGACTGTGGTTTGTTTGGTTTTTATTGAGGAAAAAGTAAAAAGAAAAGCTCCAGCCATCTTGTAATCAATAAACTGGCATCTGGAAGTTAAATATTCTCAGCTTCATTTTCTGTGGCAAGACTTAAATTGCCTAACGTTCCTGTAACTTTTTTATCCTTGTGTTTTAGGAGGCATATGCTTGGTATTTTTTTTTGTTTGTTTGTTTTTTTCTTCCTGCTTTCCCATGTATTTACTCTAGATATTTCTATTTCTTAGCTGTTTTCAGCCTCTAAACTGGCTGCTGTTTGGCCTTTCAGTTTCACTACCAGTGTCCCTTTGGAACTACATTTCAGCAGACAGAAGAAAGCTGAGATATGAGGATTATTTTTTTCTTGTGACAATATAGCATAATTTAGCTGGAGGCTTTTTACATTTTTCTCTATTATCCATCACCTAATCTGCATAACCTCATTCCTTTTTATTAGTAAGGGACAGATGTCAGACTTGTAACAGCTCTTATATAAAAGTTATTTTTGGAGGGATAAAGAGTAAGTACACTGCATGGAACACAATTTCACTACAGTTTTTCATTTTGCCTTAAAAATATAGATTCTTTTTAAATGTAGAGAATGGTTAGAATTAATGTGATATTCCTCTAAATTGTTAGAATTGGACTGAGTAGAGAGTGGCAAACAGCAAGCAAGGTTTAAAGTTCCAGGTCAGCTGTAAGAAATCCTGGGTATTCACGGATCTTCAAAAAGGGATTTCCATCCATCCATCCTTGTGGATTCTACAGTCTCCACAAATGGGATCCATCTGTAAGGGGCTGCTCATGTAACACCTGAAACCGAAGAACTTTCCAGAATTCTTTCACAGACCTGGGCCTGTTTGTTATACCTGTATATCAATAATATATGAAACTGAAGCAGAATATATAACTGGCCCAGGAACTCTGCTTTTCTTAGGATTTCTCTCCTATTATTGGGCATGTCAGTGCTGCAGCCCCACAGAATTGCTGTGTGTTTTCTCACGGGTTTTGTGCTGGTTAGAAGTGCAGAGTTTCATTCAACCTAATTATTTTGTCTTGAAAATAAAGCTTGAGCTTGTTGTAGCACTGCATCCAAACTTCCTCATCACACACTCAGGAAAGAAAAGGAGACTGGAGGACCCAGGGGGTTTCCCTGCTCAGCCCCTTTGCCAGCACTGCTGCTGTTTAATCAGCAGCAGTTATGCACCAGACTGGAGAAAATGATGGCTCCAAGCACTCCTGTCCTTCTGCCTTTTCCTGGGAGCAGTGGAGTTGGCACAGCTGAGGCAGGGAGCTCTGGGCCAGCTGATAAACACACACCAACCCACAGATCACTGGTGAGGTATTTAAATAGCCTGGCACTGTTAGTGTTGGTGGAAAAAGAATTTGGTTTAATGCTGGTGTGATTGTGATTTCTGACTGGTCATGGTTCCAGCTTGTCTTGACGGTGCATTGACACTGCTGGTATTTTGTTGAAGAACTTCATGCAGCAGATTATTTTTCAGTTAACTTTGCCATCAATGTCCATTTACATACCCAATAATCCCATCTCCATAGGCAAACAAAACATTCCATCTCCTATATCCTGAGTAAATGTGAAAAGGCAGCTTTACTGACTTGATGAATAATCTCAAACATTTTACTTCAGGGTCTTGCTATTTTCAACACTTTATTATCTCCCAGACAAGATAATTGTTAATCTCATTATTTATCTCATTTGTATGGAAGTCCATTACACCTCTATTAGTTACCAGAAAAAATATAAAAAATAAACTTGTAGGCCAGTGGTAAACTCTGACTTTAATTGGGCTATAAATTGTGGAATCATAATATGAATTAATAACTAGATGTTAGTTGTGTAGGGGTTTTTTTGAGGGGGTGTTTTTGCTTATTTATCATTCTTATAAGTCTTTGTGCTTCTCATAGAGTTTTGTCCCTTTAAATTTGAGAGAGACTCCTAATGAGGTGTTTGTATCAGACCCTAAAACCATTCAAATTAAAAAAAATAAATAATCTCAGGACTAGAAATTTGTGAAGGCATTCAGCTCTGTTTTTCCCATGAGTTTGAGTCATACTGAATCCTGAGGTGACAATTGTAGAAATTAGCCAATGTCTTAGAAAGTTGTTTGTTTATTTGTTTTTAATTATGTATTTTGGGTTCATTCTTCCTTGACTCTGGTTTGGAAAAAGGGAAGGAGAAAAAACTTCCAAAGCTGTGGAAGGCTGTAGCACACGATGTAAGAGTCCTTGTGACAGCAAGGACCTCTAGGTGTTATTGCAGTACAAGTAATTAATAACTATTATTTACAGCTCAGTACTGACTGCAGTTGTCCCCTGCCTGGCTGCCATTTGGTGCTCTCAGTTGATTTCCCTCAGGAACTTCAGCAGGAATAGCAGGAACCTTCCTAAGATATTTGGATTTTGTTTTATTCTTGTATCCAGGGCATGATTTGGATCATTTAAGAACTCCACTTCTCAATATTGTACCTCTTCCTCATCTTTTTAAAGGTAGCTTTTTTGTGGGCTTTTCATCCTGAACACACATTTTATTAGAGAAACCTCAGCAGTCCTTGGAGATCTTCAAAGTCCTCCCTCATGCAGCTGTTTCCCTCTTTTGTTGTTCCTTTTATGGAATTTATGTTCTCCAGCGAGCAGCCTGATGATCAGTTCTTTGAAGGAGGGGGAATGCACATCCTGTGTATTTGACAGGTCCTCAGAAATCATTATTTATCTTGTGTACCTCAGAGCTGCCCCAGGCTGGGCCCAGCACAGCAAGGAGCTGGAGCTGCTGCAGAGAGCCCAGAGGAGGCTCCAGGATGAGCAGAGGGATGGAGCAGCTCTGCTGGCAGGAAAGGCTGCCACAGCTGCCATTGTTCACCTGCACAGGAGAAGCTTTGGGCTGAGCTCAGGGTGGCCTTGCAGGGCCTGAAGGAGCTGCAGCAAAGCTGGAGAGAGACAATTGCCAAGGGCTGCAGGGCCAGGAGGCAGGGAATGGCTGCCAGTGGCAGAGGGCAGGGCTGGATGGGATCTTGGGCAGGGATTGTTCCCTGGCAGGGTGGGCAGGCCCTGGCACAGGGTGCCCAGAGCAGCTGGGGCTGCCCCTGGATCCCTGGCAGTGCCCAAGGCCAGCTTGGACATTGGGGCTGGGAGCTCCTGGGACACTGGGAGCTGGCCCTGCCATGGCTGGGGTGGGAATGGATGGGCTTTAAGGCTCCTCCAAACCCAATCCATCCTGTGGTTTTTGATCCTTTGCCTCCTGCCTTTACCACAGTGAGTATCCTCTCCTTCCACCCCAGCAGAGGGGAATGCAGGACAGCTGCTCACCAGCCCTTCCTGAGAGGAGCACTGGGGAATGGCAGGGAACAGCTGAATGGGGACAGGGCCAGATGGGGTTTTGGCTGTTCCGAGCTCACAGAGTGCTACGAGCTCTCCCCAGCTTGTGTGGGCAGAGCAAACCGACAGTGATTCAGCCATCATTAAATTAGTACAGATGTCTCCCGCAGCCTCCCACAGGAGTCTTTCCATGAGCTCAGACAATTTGGATAAAGGTCTAGACTAAATCATTGCTAAGTCTATATGGATTCTGGCTGGTTTGAGATTGACATATGTTACACACTTCCAGCTCCTGGGATACTGATTTGTATACAAGTTGACTGTATCCATGCTGAGCCAGAGCTTCTTTTTTGATGGGATGCTGACCCCAAATTTTGGATGTTTGGGATCACTGGTAGCTCAGGTGCTTATAACAAATGACATAAATACTCTGAACGGTGCCCACACTTACAGCACTGTTAATTTTGCTTCCTTTGAAACAAATTAGGTTATCTGATGTGCCAAAAAATGGTGATAATTGTCCCTGAGACTTGAGTCTCCAAAAGTCCCGGGCAGGGGACTGCAGGGCTCAATACAAGTTGCTAGAGAATTGGAGGTAATACATCACTAGGAATTAAACCCCGCTGGAGCAGGCACAGTGGTTTATTTCTGCATATTTAATACTGTCGATGTGTAATGGTTTATGCATCCTCTCCGCATTCAATTCTTCCAGAAAAGCATTAACAAAGGCAGAAGCTATGATCTTTCTCTAGTGGTTTAAGGAATATTTCAAATTTAATGGTGTTGCAAATTGATCGCATTATGAGAGACATAACCTTTGCGAGTCAGTTTGTAAGAAATTCACAGGAATGCATGACTTAGTGGGAATGCATGGGAAATTACATTAGGAAGCTTTGAAAACCACGGGAGTGATGAGGCGAATAACTCCTTGTGAAACTCCATGAAATGATAATAACTAGTTTCAACCAGGTTCCTCCAAATAACTTACAATTCTGCATGAGTTATCCCTAATAAACATCTAACTGCAAGGAAAGAGGGAAAAATAATAAAATTATCCTCATGTTACATCTATTTATTCTGATGTATGACACTCTGATGTTGCTATGTAATTGCAAACAGAGCAGCTCTGAAGAAGTGGTTCTGGTTTGTTTGACATCTCATAAGGAGTTTGTTTTGTAGCATTTCCTAGTTGTGGTTATTTTCACATTCTAAGTAATTTGAAAGATATTTCAAATAAGAAGAAGCTGCTCCTGCACCCCTGTGAACAGTTCACAGGTTAGTGTAAGTGCACTAGAAATCAGTCACGTTGTCACCTGTAAGCAGATAGTTTATAAGAGAAGCAATATGTAAGTACCCACAATTTAATTTTTCAGCTCTCTTTATTTCACTATTACCTTCTCAACAGCTTTCAATTTTAGCTCGAGCTGGCTGCAGAGCTGATGTTTATATTTCTGCACTGTAGCTGTGTTTGACAGCCAATTGCTAGAGAAGAGCTTTCTATTTGCACTGCCAGCTTTATACATTATGTGGTTTTAGACAGCACTTACTTCCTTGTTCAGACACTGAAGGATGTTAAGCAGTAATCTTAAATTTGAAAAATTACCTTCCAAAAAAGGTATTTTACTGCTTTCAGACTGGTTTTATTAAATATTATTAGCAGAAGGCATCCTGCATGGATTTGAACTTCTTTTATTAAAAAGGAAGACAGGTTAAATATATTATCTCTGGGACTCTTCCAATCATTTTGAGCAAAACATGAGAAAAAGCCAGGCTGGTAAAAGCAGCTGACAGCAGGGCCTTGAAGGATTTTAAAATCATGACAACTTAAATATTCTTAAATAAATAGAAATATCTTCTCCCCTTTGACCACTCTGGCCTGCTGCATTTTTCTGTGCCTTGGCTGATCTAGGCTCTGGCTTGTGTAGTTTGGCAGATTTTGTTAGCAGCCTTCAAATTACTGCTGTGCCTACGTAGTGATTAACTTTTTTATTCCTCTTCTGCAATCCAAAATATGGCTTTGACATTCACTTGAGGCAATCATTTCAACAACACAAAGAGGTCTTGGTGCTCAACTGCAGTGAACTCTGGGCCTGAGAATGGAGCCTGGCAAGTTCTAATGAGCTTTTAAGGAGGAAAGGAAAAGTACAGCTCAAACAACACGGCAGAAAAGCTCAGAACATGGTGAATAAGATGATGATGATGATGATGAAATGAAAAACAGAGTAGGATTTGGGATATAGGAACTGCTGAGCTTCTGGCTAGCGTGTGGAATGGGAATTCCTATAGCTTATGTTTTGGTAGAGCCATCTCCATATTTTCTCTGTATCGAGGATGGATTGTCAAGTTAGCCTTTGCTGGCAATAAAACTGACAGCCCAAAGGGAAGAGCCCTCTGAAGTCATTCCTGGAGGCTTCATGAGCCTTACATGTAGCAAGAACTGCAGCAGAGTTTGTGTCCAAGACTGACAAGCTGGAGGAGGGAGTAAATGGCTTTGCTGCTCTTTCACTGAGTTGGGAAGAGAGTGACAAGTGCAGGAGGAGGCACTGTTAATTATAATGCCTGAAGCACTGGAATTGTTAATGTAAGAGCTTGACCCCAAACAGTGGGAGATGACAGATACTTTTTTTTCCCCCATAAAGACACAAAAGAGGGAATATGTTTTACAAGACTAAAGCCGCATGCAATTTTTGAGTCTCTCTATGCCCGGCTCTCAGATCTCCTGTGGTGAGGCACTGTTCACTGTAGATGAAATAATAGGGAAGTAAATGAGATGGGAAAGGATTCCTCTTCAGCAGCGTGCCACAACTTCATCGCAAGCTCCAAGTGTCAGGAGCAGTTGGGTTAAAAAAATCCAGAGCTGCTTGCAGGAGCGGTGTGTGCTGGAACAGGGGAAAGGAACAGCAGTCTGGGTTCAGAAATAGTCTCATGAACTCCCAGCTGGGCAGAGAGCCAGCTACAAAAAGGTGCCAGCCATCTGAGGCCACTTGACACGGGACACTTGGGCGTTAAGAGCCGTGGAGAGCGGGGACTGGAGCGTCAGGCCAGGCTGCGGTGGGACACGGGGCAGGTGCGGCGGCGGCGTTCTCAGGACAGAAGGGAAGACAGATGGTATTCCCAAATGGAAAGGGCCAAGGCCAGAGCTGGGAAAACAGAAAGCTTTAGCAATCATCTGGCTTAACATAAGGACTCAGAAACAGCAAGGTATGTAAGCAAGGCATGCAGGAAAAATCAGCCTGAGAGCGGGGTCTGGGTGGGAGCAAAGCGCCTTGTCCTTGTTACCATCACAACCGCTGGGGTTGGGGAGCTTTTGCATCTGGGGATGTGGTTTCCTCCTTCCTAGGATGCTCCCCTGGCACAACAGTGAAACACCAGCAGAAATACATAAAAATTTTAATTACAAATTCATATCGAGACTAACTGGAGATAAATGCATGAAGCTGTCTAAGAACGGCCTGAGTAGTCCCACGGTCTGGATGTTTTTTCCTTGTGTGAATTTTTGTGAGACTGAATGTGGGTTTATCTCTTCCTCTGTTCCTCCCACCTGTAAAAACAAGCAGAGCTATATGGGTTTTTTTTTCTCCCATGACATTAAACAAAATTAGATATTAAGGATTGTTGATTCAGCCTGGTGAGGAAGGCAATAAGTGGTACAGAAAGGACCGATGTCACTGTGACCAGGAAGGACTTGGATCAAGATTCAGGCAGGTTTCCTGAGCTCTTTCCTTACATCATTTGGTCATAATCAGTGGATTAAAATAACCTGAGTGTTAGAAGCCAGGCTTGTCTGCAGTTTTTACACAGCAGTTCACTCCAGTGTACTGTGGGATGATACCAAAAGGTAAGCAATGAAAAGTCATTTGTGCACAGTTGCAGCATGAATATAAACAGAGACAAAATTAGCAAATCAAATAGAATAAAAAAGCAGTAGCAAAGAATAAACAGAAACATAAAAGAAGCCATCTGGAATCAAAGATACTCAAATGACATGGTAGGAAACTGAGGCAGACAAAAGCAGAGATTACACTCTTAAATGAAATTGTTAGGGATATTACTGCTTTAATTCCCTTTGAATCTGGTTATGAAACTGCAGCTGAGAAGTGTGAGCAGTAATGTTTTTTGACAGTTTCTCCAGAGGCTTCAACTTACATGATTCTTGGATCTTAAATGGAACCTTTGTCATCCACGGACATGTCTGTTTCCCTTCTGAAAGTGTTCCAAGGACTGACATTGTGTCAAGAGCATCAACTCTGTGCCCCAATTTGTCATTACCCTGAATAATAATGCAGAATATTTGATTCTTCTCTATCCCATTGTGCACTTATAATTCCCATTACTAAAGATGGGATCAGCCTATCCGTGGAGAAAATGAAAGATTCTATTAAATTGAAATGAAATTCACTTTATTAATTCTGTGTTGTGTGTGAGTGAATCAAATCTACAATAAACAATAAACACGTTCATTGTCCATGATGTGTCAGGGCACATCAACAATACACAAAACAACCTTCTGTAACTCCTAAAGAGGGTCATGTTTTTAGGGAAAAAACACCACTGCAAAGCCACGTACAGAATCACCTGAAGAATAAAGTGCATTACAGATTTTGAAAGCATTTCAAGCCCAGCATACAGTTTTTGATATATATATATCAAATGGTTGTAAAAGTCACTAAAACCCCTCCATGCTTTCACAGAATGAGTGAGAGCTTCTTAGAACCCAGCAGTTTCAGAAAAGAGTCATAAAAAGCTGAAAATTCCATCTCAAAGTCCATTAAATGGGGTCTGCCTCATAAATGAGGAGTTTTATTGCAAGGCAAAGGTAAAAAATAGAAGAAGAAGCTGAAGCATTAGGACAATGCTAGTGTGTTGTGTTTGTGTCTGTGAAACATCAGGTGAAAATCAGTGAGGCACCCTTAAAAGAGAAGATTCCGGAGTCAGGACAGGGAAGGATGATGCAAATTTTAAAATGAAGTTTTAAGGGCAGATGATTCCTTTTCCCTTGAAACAAGTACGGGGTAATTCCCTTGTAATTACATGAGGATGAATTAATTACTTTCTAACAAACTCAAATAAAAACTTGACTACATAATACCGCCTTCTCTTGCCTTAATTAAAAATGTCCAGGAGCATTTTCATAATGAGTAGATTCCCTCACCCTTCCCCACGTGAATTATCTCTATATTTATGCTTTTTTTACTGATAGAAGGAAATTGGGATTACAGATCCTGCCATTGATGTTCTGTTATGGACTCAAGTTGTGCAGCAGCACCAAGCACCAGAGAGGGTTGGAAGTGCCCAATCCTCCTGCAGAGGAAAATCCACATCTTTCTGCTCATCTGGGCATGGCCCAGCCCCAAGTGCATGATGCACTTTCCTGATGGTGAACACACAGGAATCTTCGTGCTGAGCAACCTGTTGTTTTGACTGCCATGGGTTTGCCAGGTAGCTGAGTGTGAGCAGGTGAGACAGTTCCCATCTGCAGAGGAGACTTGTAAATCTGCTCAGAATTGCAAAGGAGCTTCAGCAGCCTCGCTCCCAGCCTTTGTCCATACATTAAATCCCTGGCTGCAAATGCAGTTTGGAGCCAAGTACTTGCTAAGAAAACCTTGTTTAAAATATGCTGAACAAAGAGTTATGGAATAGGAAAATTTAATAACAGTCCCACACTCTTGGAGTTGTGTTTTACTGCAGAATAGCACTATTGCATCTGCAGAATATAGATGCTCTTGGAATAAATTTCATCTTTGCAGTTTCTCTGGCATGGATTTTAATTATACATGTTTGCAATATATATACATGAAAGACTATAAATGTGTTTTATACCCTTGAATAGTCTGTTGGTGATGCTTTTAGATGTGCACTGGTCATTAGTGAAAATAATGTTAATTTTGTGGCAACACCCTGTGTGTGCTGTTCCTGTCAGTCCTGGTTTCATTGATTACCATCTGTATTATCAGATAGATCAGCAAAGGAATTAATAAAGACTAGAAATTGCTCTAGTCTGAGGGTTCATTTGGAATGAAGTTAATTTTTTTAGGAAAAAGAAATGATCTGTGCTGAGGCTACAGGGGAGCTATTAGTAAGGTATTAATACAGGGCATCTGCATCACTATTAAAACTCTGAGGTGGTCCAAAGTCACTCCTGTCTCCATAAATCCAGGCATGAATTGGGTGATGGACTTGCATCTGCTGCTTTAAGAGAGGGAAATGTTTGGATTTATAGTCCCATGGGCAGGGCAGTGATGGAGGAAGAAGATTTCACTTCCTTTGAAGTTTAATGAAGTGAATCTCACCTAATGGAAGTGATTTTATCTCTCTCTGAACATGATGAAGTTCTCCAGTAAATGTGTTTGTTTGTTTTGGGGTGTTCTCTGGCTTACTTATATTCTCTAGCAGTGGGACATTGGGGCAGATATAGACATTTTCTGTTTTAAACAGAAATTCTTGTTGCATCTGGATGTTGCTCTGAAAAAGGTCAGCTTTCAACCATAGGTGTAGCAAATAAAGCTGCAGATGTGGAAAGCAGTTTCATATTTACATTTGTGAGGCTTTTTGAGCAGAAAGCACTATTCATTTCTCATATTCATTATGCCCTTCTATCATTCACCTAGATCCTATATAATTATGTGTTTAATGATCTTCACCCTTCACACGAACACAGCTTGCTGAAGCTTGACTCTTGAAGTAAATTATCATTCATGTCTGGTAGAAGAGAGGAAATATTACTTGGGAAAAGTGCTGTGCTATCTGACTTAAGACTTCAGTCTGTGATATAACTTTGTAGGAGATAATGATGACTTAATCTTAAATCTAAGCAAGAAAATTATTTTGAAGAAGTGGCTTATCCATAGGTCATTTGTTATATTATATTGATATTAAAGTGTAAGGACTTCAAAACCCAGAAAAAATATTTTAATTATTTAAGTCAGTTTGGATGCTCTCCATAGATTGTAGTAAATGCCACATTTATGTCTTGATTTTTTATTAAAGAACTTAAAAAAAAAAGAATTGCCATTATAAATCTTTGGGTAAAAAACGGATCTTCCACTAATCACACCTAATTTCAATTAAGATTATTCATTGAAATTAATTTAACATTATATATATTATATAATTAATTTAACATTATATATATTATTAATTTAACATTATAAAATGCTCCTATCTCTTGTACATTGTTTAATGTTTAGCCCTTCATTTTATAGTGTTTCAAACAGCAATATTTGAATAGCAAATAGCAATTCTTGTTTTTGATACAATGGACTTTAGTTTATTAGAGGAAACGATTAATGGTAATTATAGATATTTTTATCATTTGGCTGTTGGTATCTCACTAGAACTGCAAAGGTTTTATAGCTCTGCATTTATATCTACCAGAAGTGATTTATGAACCATGACTGCTGTTGGATATTATGGGTAAAGCCAGAGATCACATAGACAGCCTCTCTTACTTATTAGCAAATAGCAAATTCGAGAATGTTTGAGCCTTCTCAAATGTCTGTGTGGGATATCTGGTTTATTCCTAAAAGTTCAGATTATAGCATTTCGTTGTGTGGCTGGGTGAGCTGAGATGTTCCCAGTTCCTCTGCTGAGCTGTGGGTGTCCAGACAATGCTGTGATATTACATCACTCTAACTCAGCTCTGAAAATCCTGCCAAAACCTTCATATGCAATGTTAATGCCATATAGATTTTATTCAGGGAGCAAACAGATGCTTAAATTATAAACAATCTGTTTAAAACACAAATGCTGGATTGATCTTTACAGGCTCTGGGGCCCTGAAAATAAGGGTCATAAGGATAATAATCTTACAGGCAAAAGGAGTTGTGTTAACTTTCTGAGCAGACCAAACTGTGACATCAGCCAGGAGGGGAGGCAGTGGCTCAGTAAATGAATCTGATTGTTCTCAAGCAGGAGCTGATGGCAGGTGCAAAAAGAAAACCAGACTGAACTTTTGGAAAAGGGACTCAGCTGTCACTTGACATCTCTGTGTACATTCCTGTGGGCTGGGTAGGAAGAGTGAACTGGATTGAGTCATACATATTCACAGCTAAAGCGCTTCGGAAAAGTTGTTAAGACAATGCTGGTGTAATAAAATGCTGCCCAGCACAACAGAGAGGATGAGTTTACACCTCATGTGGTTTGTGGGAGTTCTGCCATTATTGCAGGGCAGGGAATGCACTGGTGGCCAGGATTTTGTGTCTGTAACAAACCAGATCAAGGGGGAAATCAGCCCTGGCTGCTGCTGTCCATTGTGCTCATTGCAGCTAACAGAGCTTTGAGTTTTCCAAGCCCTTGGACAGCTGAATTCCCAAACAGAGGAGTTTAGATAGAGCTGTTTGTGACCAATTCTGGACAGAAGGACCCGCAGAGCCTCTTGTGACACAAGAATCTCCCTGTGGTTAGGCCACAGCTGGTACTTCAAGGCTTTTTTCCACACCTATTTTAATATCCTTATGCAAGCTCTTATATTAAACGATGCTGCTGCCTGGCCCTGGCAACCCCTGCTATCAACTGAGAGTAAAATGCAAAACCAGCAACACCTTCTGTTGAGCTGTGTGCACAAAATGAGCAAACAGGAAAAAGTCTTTAGTACTGGTTGTAACTCATGCTGCAACCTAAGCAAGTTGTACTTATTTCCTTCAGACTGTCTTTTGTGAGGCAGAGATAAATAATAATAGATGCAAGTTACATTTTTAATGATGTTATTCGCTTCTTATTGATCATATTGAGTGTGTTAGACCTAACAGTAAACAGAATTTAAACCCCTATTTCTGTGTATTCAAGTTATTTTCCTCTATTTCTGAATGTGTTGACAGTGATACATGTGATCCAACCAATTCACACTCACACTCTCACAACTTAAAAATTGTTGTAGATAATCTGATATCCAGTATTTGTTTCTGAGCCTACCAAAAAATCAGTGGAAGTCCTTTATCCTCAGGTTTTTAATGAATAACAAAATTCAAAAGAAAGAATATGTTTCTCATATTGCTTCAGTTTATTTTAATCCTCTCTTGCTTTTTGAAAAGCCAAATACAAATTTAATTCCAATTTCATTTTTTTTTTTCTGACAGGGGTTTGAGGAGAATGTCAAGATGTGTGCAAGGGTTCTTCTACCAGGGCACATACTTTTAGAATAAAGATCTTAGAACCTTTTAAGTTCTGCAAAGATCTGAGTTGTGATAGACTCCTTAATTTCTGTGACTGCTGTCTGTGACAAGATTCCATAGATGCCAGTGTTCAATCATTTCTAGTCACCTGGAAATAAGCTGAAAGTAATAACTAAAAAGAAGAAGTTAGATTAAAACGTATGTTATGGTTAACCCTTCCCTCACCCTTTGATCTAATAGGTTAAGGACATTTTGTACTTGTTCATTTGGGCTGATAATGGTTCTGAAGGCATTTACATTTTAGAATGGGGATTTAAAATATATATAACAGCTGCTTTTTAAATAGAAAGTCTAATTATGCCTATGATTGCATCCATTTTTGATTAGTATGCATACAAATGCTTGCTCTCCATGTGTATTCAAGCTGAGCTATGGATCACTGGTGCTGGCATTGAAGCACAAAGGAGCAGCTGACAAACAAAATGTATAGTTAGACCAAAGCAAAAAAAAAAACACCACCAAAATTCTGTGTGTACATTTTTTTTTGTCTCTAAAATGCCTTTATTGTTTCTTTTATCCCCTTTTAGCTGCACACTGACCTGGACCCTGGCAGCAGCAAAATTAAGTATATTCTGTCAGGAGATGGAGCTGGAACCATCTTTGTGATCAATGACAAGACTGGAGACATCCACGCCATGAAGAGGCTGGACCGGGAGGAGAAGGCAGAGTACACCCTCACAGCCCAGGCCGTGGACAGGGACACGAACCAGCCCCTGGAGCCCCCCTCAGAATTCATCATTAAGGTTCAGGACATCAATGACAACGCTCCTGAGTTTGTGGAGGGCCCCTACCACGCCACGGTGCCAGAAATGTCTGTTGTGGGTACGTATGTCTGAGCAGCTCGCAGCTCTGGCCCTGCCAGGAGGCTGTTGAGTTGCTGATGAATAATAAGGTATTTATTATGTTGTTAGCATTCATTTGCATATTTGCAAATCTTTTCTTGGCCGGAGCTTTCATCTGCAGCACAATAGTTGAGTCCCTCAGTAGTAAGGAAATGACTAACAGCTGTATTAATGTGTCTTTGTCCAACAACACTTTAATGGGCTAAATTTATATTTCCCTTCTGACACTGCAGTTAGAGTATTGTTATTGAGAAGGATTTATCAAGATTTGCTCCAGCATGACGCTCTAATCCTATTGATATTTTGTTGATGTTTAATTATCTGTTTGTTGTTTTCCTACACTTGCAGGGCATTGATACATACTTATTTGTTTTCCTCTAAGTGAAACTGTAATCAGGCAAAAACATTGAAATGAGAGATGCTATGTCTGGGAATTGATGGTTTGGCTGTAGAGTGGACTTAACCAATTAGCCACAGGATTTGCATGGATGATGGAAGGGAAAAGCAGAGAAAGCTGTGGAAAAAGATGGTGAAAAGGGAAATTAACTGTGTGAAAGCAGAAAAGAGAAAGGAGAAAAATGTAATCTTCTTAATATATTTTACTTATATTTATTCTTTTTGTCAGATTAGTGTGAATCCATTTCCTCATGGATTAATATATTAGAATATTTTCTGCATAGTTTGCCCCTGTGTTTGCAAATGAACATCCTTACAGAGGCAGATATTGACACTCCCCATGACACACATGGAGCGCAGCTCATCTTCAGCTGTCACTGCAGCCAAAGGGAAGCAAAGCCACCAAACCAAGAGAATCCATTTTAGGGCAATATAAGAATTCAGCATAAGCAAAGGCATCACAATCTGGCCGTGAAATGCAGAGGAAATTCTAATGCATTTTGGTGTTAGGTTGAGGATAATGTGCTTTTCAGTGATTTGTCTACATCTGTCAAAGCAAGGTAATTGAAGGAGTGCCAAGGCACTTTGTGGAATAAGCAGCATCCTATCACAAAGTTTCAAAAACACCACTCTTTCTTATTGAGCTAAAAGGAGGAGGAATAATGTGAGGAGCCAGAACCATCTCTCACTCACAGCACAGAGAGTTACACCGAGACATTGTCAAATCCAAGTGTGATGTGCTGTCTGCATGGTCATACCTCAGGCTTTAGCTTTGAAATCGACTCTTCTCCAACAGATTTTCATATCTTCATTGTGAACTAAGAACAAGCCTGTGCCAAAAATGATATGTGAATTTTCGAGCCTGCATTTCAGTTCTTTTGCTAAACCATAGCTTTTATACATTGAGTTACTTTTATACAGCAGCACAAATATAATATGGATCTGCTTTCAGAAGATATTTCAGCCAAGCTCTAGGTGAGCAAATGACTTAATTAAATAAAATGAGAATAAGAAAAGCAAACCAAAACAAAGCGGTGTGAGAGAAGGAGGAAGGAAAATCGAATGCTGTCATTCCTTATGTAAATGGGATTTATGTAGTATTCTACAGAAAAAAAAGAGAAATGTATGCAAGAAAAGAAAAGATGGTTTCTGATCACAAAGCCTATCATAAAAATAATTTATGTCTGCTTATTTATAATCTGTGATAAAGACATGGCCCCCATCCAAGATGTATTCACTGTAAAGAAGAGGAGAAAAAATAAACCAAAAAACCAAAATGAAAACTTTGAGAGGAAACTGATCAGGAGATGAATAAAAATTTAGTTAATTATTAACATGAGGTTTAAAAGATGGTAAATGCAATGAGAGTAAGGGAATAAAACAGAATAAAAGATGAAATATTAGTAAAAGAGGTAAAATTGGAGAAAGAGTGAAAGAGGAGAGAAATATGTGAAGAAAGGTAATGAGAAATTAATTATAAGTTAAAACTTCATCTAGGAAAACCTTATTATAGAGGATTGTAGGAGAAATAGCCAATGGCTGGATGTAGTTTAAGGAAGAGTGAAAGGGGCTGGCTCCAGGGGGAAATGTTTCACCTGTTCCCCAAGCATGTTGGGGAAAAGAGAGACACTGAACTGCCTTTGGAAACGACAAAACTTCATGTTCTTATGGTTTGTTAGGCTGCATGAAAGAGTTTTATCCAAAAGCCAGTGTGTTGTGACAATAAAACAGTTGTTGCCATTACTAAAGCAATCTATATGTTAGAGATTTACAATAGATCATCTGACAGGCCTGAGGTTTGTTCCTGGAGCTCTGGGAATTTTGCTCATTTATCCCTTAGGATCCCTGGCCCTTCCCTGTGTTTTACAGGACATTCCTGGGGGTGCAGGTTTCCAGGCTGCTGCTCTACAGAAGCACCAACCTGCACTCCTGCTCTTCTATTGAGAAAAAGAATTTATTTCTCTGCTGTTGCTTTGAAACTCAGAGAATGTTCCTGATTGCATTACATGGGACATGAATGGGTGTAAAGTCTCTGAAGTAGAGGCAGTGGAGTCTGTGTTTTAATCTCTGATGGAACCAAATGTCAAGGCTGGATGAGAGTGTTACCCTTCATTAATGTCGCTGTTACTATTTCCTTCTGCTTTCTCCTCTTGATCCACAGGTAGCAATATCAAGAGATGAAGGAAATGATTCTCTGTAAATGATTTCAAATTTTTTGAAGTTTTTTTTAGTCCTCTTAAAATTGCATTAACTCTTTTGTAATGTTTATAAGAACAGAGTTCAAGGAATTTTTATTATTTTCCCCCCACTAAGAGCATTTCACTTCCATTATCCACTTAGTTAATTCCCTTACAGAGATCTCCACCCACTGCCAATTTCAGCCTTGACTTTTGTACAACACAGGCATCACTAGGCAGTGTTCTTACTCAGGATAAAACAAAGTTCTGCTCAACCTTTTCTTTCCTCAAAATGCTTATATCAATTTTCTGCTCTGAAACAGAAGCTCATATGCTCCCTATATATAGTACTTATGTAATGAGGATGCAGTACAAGGCATTTTATTTTTGGGCCTCAGGGGAAGGCAACGCATGAAATACAGATGAGAGCTTTAACCTTTCATTGTTCTAAGGTTCTAACACGATAAAGTATTTCTGAGAGGTACCTTAGACCTGGTCTTATGTTCCTGGCTAGAAGAGATGTATTATAGGAATGTCAGGTGTTACTTGGACTATCTAGAACTGGAATGAAACACTATGGGGATGTGACAACTGGCTTCCAACTGCTAGAGAGCAGGGCTGGATGGGATCTTGGGCAGGGATTGTTCCCTGGCAGGGTGGGCAGGCCCTGGCACAGGGTGCCCAGAGCAGCTGGGGCTGCCCCTGCATCCCTGGCAGTGCCCAAGGCCAGCTTGGACATTGGGGCTGGGAGCACCTGGGACAGTGGGAGCTGGCCCTGCCATGGCTGGGGTGGGATGGATGGGCTTTAGGGCCTCTTCCATGCCAGTTCTGGGATTCTGTCCCTACCTGCAGTGTGTGCCAGCCCATGTGGGGCTCTGTGTGTGCTCCCAAAGCCGCACACGGCCACGGCTCCCCTGCGTGGTTTTTATTCTGTGTTTTGGTGCTCTCTGGAAAATCCTGCTTCCCTGCCGAAACAAAAGGATTTGCATGGCTCTCCTCCCACTGCCTGGTGCAAAGAGGATCAGTATTACCCGGAGCTCTCTCTGGGAGGAGAGCTGCTCACTTCTCAGCTGTCTCTGCAGAACACACTCCCACACCCGCGCTCGCTGCCGGCCGCGTCACTGTGCTCACAGTTATTCTGAAATCTTTTATTTCTCTCTTTGAGCAAAGAGACCAGCACATTCCAGAAAAAAAAAGAAAAAGTTTTGAGAACGAAATTGAATTTTTTTTACTCTAATTCCTACATAATCTACCATAGTAAGCCCTGTTCCCCACCTCCAAAAATGATGAATTTGCTTGTGGAAGCTAATAGTGTATATGGAGAATATGTTCTTTGCTGAAACTGTGAACTTTAATCTTTTAATTATGTTATTAATTTTCTTAAAGAATTAAAGATCAAAAAGGGAAATCTGTGGAATTACTTCATTATGGCAAATATTACAAATAGGAAATAATTTCTCTGTAAATCTTGTTTAATCACTTTTAAACGTAAAAGGGCACACTGGGGTAGAAACTCAGTTAAAACCTTAAAAAAAAAATAAATTTTTCTGTACTTCTGGGAGTAAGAACCCCAAGACTCTATTTTTTTCTCTCCTCATCTGTCTATGAGCTCTGTATCCATGCCTGCAATGAAGATAGACTATTATATAAATGAATGAACAAGCTTAGAAGAACCATAAGGGTAATTGGAACCAGTTCTGTAACTTATTTAAAGAAAAAGGAAAGAAAAGGGAAAAAAAAAAAACACACCCTCTCTTGAATATGTTCTGTTTCTGTATTACCTTCTCAGCTACACACAGACACACGAATTCCCCAAAACAGGTGGAGAGGTGGTAATGGGAGCCAAAGTGGATGTTGTCTCCTGACAGCAGAGTTTTAGGATCCCTTTTTTCAGGAGAGGAATGAGGAGTGAAATCTCTTGATTTCACTCTCAGAGAAGCCGGGAGTGTTTAGACAGCGAGTGTCATGTTGAAAGACAGGAGACGACTGAAGCAGAGTGACAAACGTGTTGGTGAAATAAAACAGGACACAGATGGAAAAAGAACAAAAGCCATAAGGGAAGAGAATTCTCTCATAGTTTGCCTGAATTAAGGTAAACAGACAAACTTTAATAATCTCCAAATATTAAGGCTTCTCCTGACAGTCATAAGGAGAATAAAGTACACACAGTGGAATTCAGCCTGACATTGCTCTAGAAAGGCTTTTGCCTTTGCCACTTGAATATAGTAACAATATGAAAAAGCTTAGAATAATAATTTGTTTTGTCCTTAAATGCTTCCATGAAAGGTCTTTATTGGAAAGGGTTTAGGCATTCAATTGAGTCAGAATATCAATTTTGAGTTTTGGCACACACACATCTACTTAGGAATGTTTGCCCTTGATTACACCATTGCTGATAAGAAATTCTATCTTTTTTTTTGTAAAGCAGAGCAGAATTCTTTAGTCCAGCCAGGAGTATTAGGACCACACTGTACATACTGCAGTTTTGCTTTCCAGTTCTCCCAAAGATATTCATTCTCTTCCACTTACAAATTGTTTGCAAAAAGACAAAATCTGCTCTGTATGAAATCAACACGCAACGTCTTACATGAATAGTGATAAAATAACTTGAAAAATCAGAAAGTTGTGATAAAAATCTGACCTGAAATGTTGTCAAGATCAACCACACTGACTTGCTGGGGTTTTCATCATTGATTTTTAAGGCACTGAGCATGACTCTTAAATCAATGATAGTTTGTCACAAAATTGTGGAGTAAAGGGACTGCAGCACTGGGGTCAGCTCCAAATTAGCCCAAAGGGTAAATGCAAAGGCAGTGCAGAAGCTAAGGGGAAAACCAGCAGATGTTTTAAAATATGGCAAGAGTGTAATAGCTGTTAAAAAAATATATATATATATATATATATATATATAGGTGTTGTCTTGTTCCTCCACTTGTTCCTCTCGTGTATAATCTCACACAGTAGCTGTGGTGGCAGGGAGAGGGAGTCTTCTGTGAGATTTCTTTGGTGAGTGTGTGTGTGTTTAAAATGGTCACACACAAGCTTCAGGAAGGGCTCAGGACATTCAGCACCAGGGCTGGCTGGCTGCTCCTTAGCCCAACAGGCTGTTGAGCCTCGAGAAAACACAGTTCTGAGCATGTGCTGCTATTTTTGTGCTTTTCATTTCTCATGAGGTCTGATCAGAAATGTCATTATCTTTCTGTACTGTTCTTATGTGGTCATTATGGGCTTGAGGACCATGATGCAATTAATATTCTTTAGGGGTTTATAGGCTGACCCTTTAGTTATCCCCCTCTATATTGTCCTATTGTGCTAAACCAGTTATTGACAACACAGAATTGCCAAAATCAGTGGGATTGCTCCAAGTAGTTTGTGCCTATGGCAGGAAGTACTTGAGTGTTGAGGTTCTGGAGGCACTGTCTGGTCCTTAGGAACAAACCTGACTCAGCTGTGCAGGGTGTGGAGCTACTGATGTGTGCTGGTTTCTTAGACAAACACTGCTTTTCTGCCTCTCTGTCACAAATTGCCCATTTTTGCACACATGCATTCCCTTGGCACAAAGAAAAGTTGTGCAGATGACACATAGTGAAGATAAACTCTGCAGGAAAAATCTGCTGGGATCAGAACTGAAGACAGAGTTCCTTATGGAGTTCTTCCAAATAGAGAAATCTATCTTCCTGTGATGTTCTTGGTTTGGGATGAGGACAGACAGACAGAGCTGCCACATGTTGATCATGTGATGGCAGAGCAGAGGAAACTTTGGCAGTCTTAGGTGAATGTCCTTTGTACCTACAAGAATCTGTCTTACTGTGGTTTTTTCTCTTGCCTCCTAGTCACAAGCATCTTGTTCTTGTTGCAGATATTCTGCTTCTGAAATCCTTTATGGTTGCTTCCATTTGTCCGTATCAAATGCGTCATCATATTTGTGTTCTGTGACTGTGTGAAAATAAGTCTCTGACTCAGGTTTCTGATGCATTCTCCTCTGGTTACGAGTTTAAATCTATTCTCAGCATGGATCTCTCACAATTTCCCCAAATGTAAAATTCTGAAGGAAATAAAAAAAAAGGTGTTTCAAAGAGTGGTATGGTTTGGTTTTGCAGGCTTTGAAATTACGTTATCTCATTTTTCTAAGCAGCTTGGCTGGTGACATAAGCCTGTTTGATGGCCAGGGGATGATGGCTAAATGGAAAACAGGGATGAGAGGAAGTAGAGCAGCACAGGTTCCTGCCAGACTGGTGCTATGTGAAATGCCACAGAACTGGTCTGGAGCAGGATCTCACCTGCTTCAATCACAGGAAATGTAGATGAGGTCTCACCACAAGGTAGAAAGTTCTAGATCAGAAAATAAAGTTCAGTGTGGTAATATTTTCACAGAAACTTTGATTACTGTAATTTCTATTCCTCTGCTAGCAAAAAGACTTGGCTTTAGAACATCAGAGACCAATACCCCTCAAATTCTTCATTAAGCAGCCTGTGTTAGACATCTCTCTGATGGACGCACTTGATATTTGGCAAAATGAGATGCAATTCAGAATCCATTTTTTCTCTCTGGCACTGGTCATTCCCCACCCTGCCCTGAGCTGGCTCCTCTGTTTTTGGTGAAGTGCTGAATGTGCAGCTCTTGGTTTCCCATGAGAAGAGCTCACAGCTGCCTGTGCTGTCAGCACAGCTTCCTTGGGAATGGGCCCAGGGAGCAGCTGATGGTGCTGTGCCCCTTCTCCAGGGCCCAGAAGGGTTCTGCTGCCTTTTGCTGGCCCCACAGTTCCCTGGGGGACAAGATTTCATACCCTGCTTGTGTGCCCTGGGTTACAGGCTGGCACTCCAGGCTCTCCCAAGCAGAGCCAGCAGAGCCCCAAAGCAGCCAGGTGATATCAGCCACTTTCCAGTCTCACCACACAAAGTCAGAAATGAAAGAATTTCTGCAGGAGACAGCCTAGGCTGCTTTATTATTTATTTCTATTTTTTTTTTTTACAATACACCTGAGCATAACCTGAAACTTCCATTGGAATCAGCAAGACTTACAGTACCTTTTTTTTCTGCTTGGTAATACAGTGTACAGTGATCATCCAATTTTACTGCCTTTGCCTGGGGACCTCACAGAATGAACGCTGATGAAATAGTCAATTGATTAGAGACAAGCAGTCTTTCAAAAAGTCCTGAACAGAAGAAGAGCTATTTCCCATTTCTCTCACAAATATCAATTAATATTCTATAGCGAGGGGGATAGCTAAAGGGAGAATATAAAAAAATAGCATGAAAGGAAAACATAATTCCTTAAGCCAAACATAAAATATATTTTACCCTTCTGCTGTTGCCTGTGATGTTTCAAACCGTGTACTAATCCTAACAAACAGCCACCCAGGGGAATTTGCAAAGGAATACCTGCAGGCTCTCTAATGGCACCATCTCATAAGTTGTAGCAAGAAAGAACTGCCAGCCTTAAAACTGAAAAGGCAGAAGGTGCCTTCTTGTTAGATCCACACAGGTAAACCCAGGTAACATCAGCCAGGATAATTGCCAGGCAGGTATCCACATCCCTAAATCTGAAAATGTATTTCTGTTGCAAAGTACTTCTGATTCCAAAATTTTATGTGAAAGAGGCAGCATCAGAGTTCCAAAACAATTAGTTTATGCAGACAAGAAATGGTAAAATCTGCAGTTGATTAGATTTCCCAGGCACGCTTCCTCCAGCCCTCATTACAGAGCTGCGAGGTGCGGGGCTGCCAGCTCGCTCCGTTCCCTGCATGTTCACACAGCCTTTTTCTCCAGGCATAGCCAGCTCCTCTCATACTTCTGCAGTCACACATTTGCATACAATATGTTTTTCCCATTTCCCTCACATGATAAGAAGTCCTTAAAACGGCACATGAGCAGTCTGCACAAACATTGTTGTGTTATGTGTGGTAGGTCATGTGTTTGTGCAGAGATTTGGACTCAACATGTACTGCATGACATTAACATTCTTTAAAGGTTTCATTAACCTCCTAAACTATCTACTCCAGGAGTTGCATTGAGAAATATGTAATATTTGGGAGAAACAGTCTGGATACCTCTTCTGCTTATGGAGCTAAACATCACTTAATGTATCAAAGGTATGAAAGGAATATTTTTCTGTTGGAACCAAGAAACAGCTTCTTGCATTTTCCTGCATGGCACTACATGATTTATTATAGACCAAGTTGATGGATTCTTTCAGATTCTTTCACTGAACCAGATTTTTAGGTGCTAAAACCTTTGGTTTAGATCACCAATTCTTTAGGGTAGGATCTGCTATTTCCAATAGGTCTATAAAGTACTGAAAAATCTCTCTGTGCATTTCAGTGACATTACATTCAACTAGTTATATAAAACAAAGTGGCAAAACAAGCAAGTAATGTTTTGTCACTCATGTTTAATATTAAAAACAAAATATGAACTGTATCAGCTGCAGTTTATTTCAGAAAGTGTTTACAAGTGTCTGTATGAGTATACAAGTGCACACAGAGATACATACAAGAGGAAATGGCCTTAAAATGCTCCAGGGGAGGCTCAGGCTGGACAGCAGCAGGAATTTGCCCATGGAAAGGGAGCTCAGGCCTTGGCAGGGGCTGCCCAGGGAGCTTTGCAGTGCCCATCCCTGGAGGTGTCCCAGGAAGGGCTGGAGGTGGCACTCAGAGCTCTGGGCTGGGGACAAGGTGGGCATCGGGCACAGCTGGGACTCCATGGGCTGGGAGGGCTTTTCCAGCCTCACTGGTTCTGTGATTCTGGGATTCTATGATAGAATTTAATGTAAACAAACCCAAACTTCTTGCAAGGTTTTCCTTGTCTGGAGTGTCAGGTTCACACACTTGCTGTTCCTGAAATTAGAGACTGGGTTGGTCTGTTTTGGGTACATCCACAAAAGAGAGGAGTCACAGGATTGAAATTTAGGCATTCATATGGCCAATTTCATTCCTGTTCCTCTCTGGTCAGCCAAAAAAGGAGGATTCCAGGAGAGGATGATTTTGTCTTCCTCCCTCAGGTAGAGCAGGCAGCTGGTGCAGCTAGGTATCCAATTTAGCCAGTAGAGTCTAAAACTGAGTTGTGTGAATAACCTTCTTTTCCTTCTTCCTTACCTTAATCATCATAAACAAGATCATGACAGCATCACACTATTTCACTACTTAGAGTCAAATAAATTACAGCTGGGAAAGACAAATTACCCTATTAGTTAATCTTCCTGTCTTTCTAGGGTTTTCCCTTAGAATACATTATTCCAGCATCCTGTGCAAGAGAGTGAACTCTTCACTGAGGAAGATTCTGTTATTTCCCTTGGGAAGCTATTCCTCCTTGTACAATTTCTCATTGTAAGAAAGCTTTTGTTGTTTTTCTCATTGCAGAAGATAAAGAGAAGTCTTGTATCTGTGTATTTATGTGGTTCTCACCGCCAACACACCACTATTGCATCTGTAACATACACAAATTTTCTTTCTCATTTCTGCCTCTAGAAATGATTGCATATTGGATTCTGGCACAGAAACAGCAGGATGCATGCTGGCCTTCCTTGGCAAGCACAAGTTTTCCATTTTTCCCTCAGTGGACTCTTCTGGCCCGTATCTCTATCTTTTAGCTCTGCTTAGGGTGCCATCTATTGCCTCATTCATTTTTTTTATTCATTAAGGGTGTGCTGGACACTTAAAAAGCAGATTTTTAATTTATTTATTTTTTTAACATGCTTTCCTTTAGTTGTGGGAAGACCTGAAAAACACACCCAAGCCCTGTGTCATCTGTTCCCAAAGGTGTCCTTGACATTTTCCATGGTTCTGAGGTGCTGTGGGCTCTGCAGGTCAGGCAGCAGCAGCACCATGTGCTGGCAGCATTGCTTCCCAGAGGGATTTATACCCTCTCCTCACAGAATCATGGAATCACAGAATTCCTGGGTTGGAAAAGAACCTCAAAGGATCATCCAGTCCAACACCTCCTTGTCTCTCTTCTGTCTGTGTTTGTCTTTCCTCGCTCTCGGGGTCTCTGGGGAGAGAACCTTCCTGCACTGTGAGATCTGATCCACACATTGGACTCCCAGAGATTTGGCAATGAAGTATCTGTTAATAAGAATAAAAATACATTCAAATACAGGTGCAGAAGGTAGGGCTGAAATAATAACACGTGATCTGCAAAACAATCCTTAAATACTCGTGCAACATCCCCACAATTTATATGTGTGTATGTATTTATATATCTGCATGAACACCAAGATCTGCAATGATATTTTATGTGGGTAATTTGCATATGTTAACAAGTTCTGTAGTGCTTTAAACAGATTCCTATTTCAAATACATTTTCTTTATTTGGTTAGTGAAACCTCTAATTCATAGATTTTGTGTTTAGAAATGGTCTAATGCAATAATGCAGGATGATAAGGCTTAAAACTATGTTTTTGCATTTAAAAACCCAGCAACAATGAAAAACAAATAAGAATAAGTTCCTTCAGCTTTGAGGCAGTAATAATTTACATGTCAAGAAGTTATGCAGGTTTTTATGAGATTATTGCAGTTTTATTCAATAAAAAATTGTTACCATGACAACAACTGTCATGCTACCTGTGAGATTATAGCAAAGAAGGACAGTGAAGAAAAGGCTTCATTTTGGAAAGAATGCTTATCTGACCTGCTGGGTACAAACAATGCTTTGTGTGACTACCCCTGGCAGCAGGGCTTCCATCAGCCCAGCTCCAAAACCAGCTGAAGGTTTTTGAAGCACAGGATCCTCTTAGAAAACAAAAGAGCTGGTAAATAATGGCCAGGCTTTGTCATGCAAATACTCTGCTGATGCCCCATCAGGTTGGTAATCAGATCTTCAGAATGAAATTATGATTTCAGCCTGTCAAGATTTGGGAAGATTAGGAGAGGAAGAGTGAGTGAGACCAAAAAGGGGCATCAGAAAAGAAAAAAAAAACAAACAAAAAACCAAAAATAATAATAAAAAGCAAATGCCCCAGAAGTCCCTGGCAAGATGAGAAAACGTGGTCCCACCAGGTTTCATTACGGTCACGTTATTTATTTTTACCAGCCATTACAAAATGGTTGTTCACTGAATATGGATTCATGTAAATTCTTGGCACCAACTATGCATTACCTCCTCTAGAACATTCAAATTTGATTTTTTGGAATTTTTTTCCCCCCAGTACGCACATTTCATTGCCACACCAAAAGAATTTGCTTTCTCCCTGTGGCGGCATATGCATTTTTCTTTCTGACTAATGTGCAGAATCTGTACCCTGACTTGCACATAAAAACACAGCCAAAACAACAGAAAAGCACTAGCTGAGCACACACATCTTATTTTTCATGATGGTTTTTAATCTTACTTTGCCAGCAAACACAGGCTTTCTCACCTAGCCATATAAAAATAGTTCTGTTGTTAATTGTGTCTCTGATTGTTGGCCTGTTGTAAAGACAGAGTAAAACAATCTGACACTGACAGAGTAAAACAATCAGCAATGGCTAATGGTTAAAGCACATTAGAAGTGTTCATTAATTAAAATCTGTTGAATCTCTGTGCAGTCTATATTTATGGTGGTTAAATCCATATTTAAGGGTCATTAGCATTGCAAAATTGTACCTGAGTTAAAAAACACACAAAGTTTTTCAACAGAGCATCTTAAACTTTGCTTCATCTCTCAAAAAGAAAAAAAAGGATTTGCTTTAAATAAGGCAACATTAGGTACATAAAGAAAAAAGAAACTGTGATTATGCTGTTGGGCCAGATTATATAAAACAGCAATATTATTGTAATTAGGACAACAGTGACTTGGACTACAATAGTGGCTTGCTTATAAAAATGGCACCATTTCAAATTTATAGTCTCTGGCTAAATGAGTTTGTTGTAGCCTTGACAAAGAAACAAACACAAGCCAAATGCAGTCAAAATTAAGCACAAACAGAAACCTTAGCAGTTGATTTGCTGAGCAGAACCCAGAATGATTTTTTTCCAAGAGCATTTACTCAACAAATGCCTTTCCCTGCATTCTTACAGCTTTCTCAATGCAAACTTTTTATCTTTAAAACTTGAAGCTCATTGTGCTTGTAAAAAATACTTATGTGCATGTAGTTCATAACTCCATCAGTAATGGAGTAAAACCCTGCTTAAATATTGATAATCCAAAGCTTGGAGAGTTCTGGTGTGGAGGTTGCCTAAAAACAGCCATGGTGACTGTGAGTTCCTTTTCTCCTTGCATTGTTTTTCACCATCAGGGATCAATCATTTCTCCAAATCTGTGCTCAGCTGTGGGCAGGGGATTGGCTGCTCCATGGGAGCTCTCAGCACATTTTGGGGGTACCAGGACATCACTGACTTAGCAGCATCACCTGCAGCTGCAGAGAGAGCAGGGTTTGCTCCTAAATATCCTGATTATTGCCAGTGTGAACAACATAATGTAGTGTGTTTCACACCTGCAGAAAATTTGACTCAAGGCATGAAGAAAAAAAAATAAATTAAAAAAACCCCATCAAATTAAAGGTGATAAAATTTAAACTATGCCAAAGCTTAACTAATTTCAGTAGTGGAAGCAATTTCTTTAATTTCTGTTTCATGATCACTCACATCTTCCCTAAACAATTTTCATCAGTAAGATTGTTGGGAGCAAATGACTGGATTTGACAGGCCTCAGAAGGGTGTGTGATGGTTGGAAATGCAGTGCTGAGTGGCAGAGACTGGCTGGGGAAAAAACTGATTTCTAACAGGCAGGAGAGTATTTCAGGTGTCCATTCCCTTCATTAATTTTACTAGGTGAGATGATAATCACACTTCAAGTGACCTGTAAGGGAAAGAAGAAGAAGATCATGCCTTTCCCCCTGCCTTGTGTGTATTTTAACTGAAAATACTGACACACATATTACCCATGTATTTTTAATATATTTATATACTTCAGTTGAACTTGGGGTCTCAATAAGTGATGGAATTATTTTATATCACAAGAAGAAAATCTTGGTAGATGAGCATCAGGATTGGAAGCAATGTTAGACACTGATTAACTCTTTTTATTAGGGTGTATTCAACTTTAGTATCTAATGAACACTTAGGATAAAGAATGTGCTTATCAAAAAATCAGCATATCCATTCAAGTCTGGGAATCTTGAAATAAATATCTATAGAAAGTCTTCAGGAATTCTCAAGTGAAGTAAGATAAGAATAGAAATTATATATCAAATCTTTCTAAACAAGCAATGTAATTATTTCTGAAGGCCTTTGAAATGAGAGCCAGCTAGGAAAATCAAACACAATCTCCAAGAAGTCAACAGTTTTATTTCTTTTATTTTCCTTTTTTATATAAAGTATATAATGGAAACAAAATGAAGCCGTCTAGATAAAATACTCAAGTAAAATTCCCACTTTGTGATGAGCCTTATCTTTTTCCAGCCCTGTCCCATTGTGTGATGTTCTTCACAAACCTCTTCTGATTTAGGAGATTACAAACCTCAAGTTTTATGATAGCAGCCACAGAAACAAGCACATCAGCTGCTCCTTCAGCCTGGATCCAGCTGAAGGAAGCTGTGAGCCTGCATCCATGGCTGGTGGTGCCCTGGGACAGGGTGATGGACATGGGGATGTGCTGGGATGTGCTGGGATGTGCTG
>NC_031780.1:16944364-16983848 GCF_001522545.3 Parus major | reverse complement strand
GGGATGTGCTGGGATGTGCTGGGATGTGCTGGGATGTGCTCTGGGATGTGTTGGGATGTGCTGGGATGTGCTGGGATTTCCAGAGAGGGGAGGTACAGCTGGGCTGGGGGATGGCTGGCTGTGGGAACAGCAACACAGAGCCCTGGCAGTGGGTGTGAGTACAGATGAGCCAACAGGACTTCAACACATTCCCATCAGCTGAGGCTTCTCAAGCCCTGTAACTCCTGTGGCCAAGCCACAAAGGGGACTTTTGTCCCTCTCTTCCTGCAAAACCCACACTCGAGCTTCCTGCAAACCCCCTTGCTGCTGTTCTCCGTTTTCTGCCATGGCTTCTGAGTGTGCCCCAGGGCTGCTCCCCTCTTCCCCTCTCTATTTATTGAAGGAGGGCATTGAGGATGTCACCTGCAGGCTGAAGCTGCTGAACTTGCCTTGGGGCTGGGCACCAGGTGTGTCACCTGTCCTCTTTATCATTTCCACTCAGAGCAGCCAGGAGTTGTCTGTCACTGTCTGGTTGTTGTCATGGGGCAGACAATACATTTCTGATGTTAATTCCTTACAAACTAAGCACCAAGTTGAGGATAAAGCCCATTTCTCAGGCCCCATGACAGGTTAGAAAAGATTCTGTTAAAGGTTAGGTATGAGATCACCTTTCAACATCAAATACAGTTAAGCTTCAAAACATGAACAGTTTGCATATTTATAAAACAGGCTCAGCAAGCATCTGTCAGAGAGAGATGTGACATAATATTCCTTTTCCACGGGATGTGCACCAGCTGCAGGACTCCTCTGGCCCCTGCTGAGCCCAGGAGAGGTGCTGAGGGGACACTTCTCCTCTGCCTCCCTTTGCTGATATTCTCTCCTGTAAGAATGGGTAAATTTACACAAAAGATAAATGGCCAATACCAGCCAAAGCTATTTTTTTCTCCAGTGAGATGTATTTCTGCAACCCACATTCCCTTCACTAGGAATTATCCCATCAGTTCCACGTAGCAAACCTACTTCAGTCTCTGCAGAGCTTGTGCTCCCCAAGAGAGGTGTTCTCCACTCTCCCAAATCCTGCCCTCCCAAACCCTAGCCCCACATCTGCTGTTTGAAGTGGCCAGGTAGGAAAGAGTGAAATGGGTCACATGCAAATTATATCTAGATATGCAAACATTTCTCTAAATAATTTCCATGTGCTGTAACCCACAAAACTGCAGGGAGAGAGGAAAAGGGAGCACAGGACAAGGACCAAGGCTGTGCCAAAGGGATCTCCTTCCCTTTGCTCTGCTGTCCTGAAGGGATCAAGATTCACAGCACACCAAGGCTGAGAAGGAACCAGAGGCTATTTTTATTGACATATCCAGAATTGGAGGTTTTTGGTGGGTGCTGTAATTATTTTCCTTTCTGAACGTAATTCAGCCTTTAACCTTTCTCCTTCTCTTGCTTTCTCTCCCTCTGTAGATATTGTCTCTATTGTCAACCTAATTAATGCCATCATACTTTTATGTCAGCCAAAAAAAACCTCTCTGCAGCAACCTTAATGCAACCAACTGAATTTCATTCCATTTTGCTTCTTACAGAAATGGCAAGTGCTATGTTGTCTAAGAAATAAAAAGGGTAATTTCCTTATTTTTTTTTTTCTATTTATTTTCTGTCAGAGTATGGAATTTATAACTCTGGCTGAACAATGGCCCCCTGAGTGGCAGAGACTCATTTCAGAGACAATTGCTGTTGTCCCAACTCTGTCACTGTGGCCACATCAAATCATTATCATGGCTGCAAGCCAAGGGAAGAAAAAAGAACCCTTTTTATTATTGTTTTTCTATCTGGTCTCTGTAACTTGGCAAAGTTCTTTCAAATGTGAGTTTGCAGGTCTTAAATGCAACATATTATTCTGTATTATTAACCTTGTGTTTTGTATCACTTTGATATCTTTCCTTTGCAAATGCTGAAGTCTACACAGATGTATCAGGTAGCTTTAAATGCATTCTACAAAGAAACTTTAAATAATACAGATACTAAAAGGGCTTTTATTCTACCCAGAAATTCAGGCTGCTGGCACATAGCAGCTTGAAGGAAAATGTTTTGTTTCTGTTCCACAAGTAATATTTTAACTTGTTACTGATATTTTTCCTTCTTTTGTTATTGTTATACAGCTCACAAGGAAATGAATTTTTGTTTCAAATTAGTTTTTGAATAAGATATGCAAATTCCTAGCGAGTGTAAACGTTAATTGTGTGTATTCTTTCTATTTAGGCACCTTTGTTACTAAAGTAACAGCTACAGATGCAGATGATCCAGTGTATGGAAACAGTGCCAAGCTGGTTTATAGCATTCTGGAAGGACAGCCTTACTTTTCTATTGAGCCCCATACAGGTAGGTGACTCTGAATAGCAACCCCTGGCTCAGGAAATCACCTCAGGCTGCTCCAGGGGAGGCTTAGACTGGGGATTTGGATGAATTTCTTCATGGAAAGGGTTGAAAGCAGGGGTGGGGTTATAGCTGTGTGGGGCCATGGGCAGGGTGGGCTTGGCAGTGCTGGGGAATGCTTGGCCTCGATGTCTTACAGGCTTTTTCCAGCCTGGAGTAATTCTCTGGTTATGTTTATTTATATATGCAGAGGTGACCATCCCCTGCCTCCATCCCCCAGGTGTAACTTGGGTCTCACTTGTGTTCCTCAGAGTCTGATCCTGGGGAAAACCAGGAAAAATAGGGATTAATGGTAATGGGGGTGAGATGGCAATGCTGCAGAAGTTTCTGGAGCAGCTGAAGGCAGAGGAGGAGCTGTGTGACAGAACTGGTGAGGGAATGCAGGGCTTGGCCTGAGGGGTGTGAGGAACACAATGTGTTGTTCAATATGAGTCTGTAACATTCCCAGCTGAAGTACAGGTCAGCTCGGGAATTTCAGTGAATATATTTTGTGTTTTCATTCAAAGTTCTTTTTCTTTCTTGATTGGTTGGATCAATGTGGGGAGAGAAAGAGCATCAATTGTGAGTGTTGGTGTGAAGTTTTATTAGCATGCATTTAAGGTGATTTTATTTCTCTGTGGTTTTGTAGTCTTGAAAGTCATTTCCAAGAAGTGCCAATAAATCCATTCCCTCTTGTTTTCTGTACAGCGGTTGTCCATACATAAAATTCATTTAGTTATGTCTAAAAAGCAAGTTTTAAGGTGATTTGATAATATTTCTAATATTATGATTATAATAATATGATGATATGATAATATTCTGTCACTTGTTACTAGAAATCCTTTTTAATCGCTGTGAGTGAAGCAGCTGTGATCTCCTAAACAAAACTAAAACTCCTTTTACAACTTACAAACAAATGCCTGAATTTATACAGCTGTAAAGCAGTAAAACAGTAGCAAAAATTCTCGCCTTTGTGCAGAGTAACAAAACTATAAAAAAATGCTCAGAGAAATTATTAAAGGATAATTTTTGTAGATTAAGTGAACTAAGTTTTCTCACTAACATTAAACACAGTACTCCTGTAATCTTTAAAAGCTGGAATTTCTTGAAATTTTTCTGATGAAATTGCATGGAAAATTATTTCCCATTCCTAGAAATGCCCTAACTTGATGGGACTTTATGTAAATAGTCTGCATCAGTAAATATTAATGGATTAGCCCAAAGTGGGTTTTTCTGGTTGAAGGACAGCCATCCTAAATGTGAAAGGGATCTCTGGAATGTAATTCAGCCTTTTATTTTTACCCTGCATGTAAAACAGAGTTTTACAGAGAAAAATTCTAGCACAGTACAATGGAAAAAAGAGCAGTTTGTTCCAAAAATAAGTGTGTGAAGAGAGTGTTTATTACTGAAGGCCCTTAGCTCCTGTGGCTCATTTGTCACAATCAAGTGGAAATATAACTCTGAACAGACCTCTGGCCATCAAATATCTAAATACACTGTTTGGTTTCTTTAATATTACAAATTATTGCATGCAATAGTGACTTGTGTGAGCTGTCTTAATTAGAGGGGAATTGACTGTAGGGTTTTTCTGAGTTTCTGCTAGGGGAAGTTAGTGCCTTAGCATGGGAGCACATCATCTTTCCTGAAGGAGCTGAGAAGTGCATTCTCCACCTACACAGATTTTATTTCACAGAAAAATGGCCTGAAAGAAATATTCCAAATGTTAAAAAAATACTTCATTTTACTTTGTTTTCTTGTTTGTATTGCATTAAACCCTAATGCTCAATCCAAGGAAATAACTATTCCTCACCTAGGAAAGTGATTCCTGTTATCATGAAAGCAGAGAGAGCTCCAAAGCTTCTTGGTGAACCTGAAAATCAGGAGTTTTTCTCCTGTTTCACTGGCCTTAATTCCCCCCTCCTCCCTTCATTTCCAGCTACAAATATTCCCTTGCAGAGCAGTTCAGTTACCATGAAAATGACATGTTAGTGTCTAAGGGGAATTTATTGACAAAGAATTCAACTCTGGCCACAGTCCCTAAGTGGCTTCATCTTATGGAGCTGCTTCTGAGTGAATAAATGGTTTCAGATCCTTCATTTTTCTAGATCTGTGGAGGACATCAATTATGTTCTTTTCACTACAAGTGGCTGAGTTTCTGTGCTGAGGCTGTTCCCTGTTTCTTTGCCACCTCTGTGTAGTGCCCTTCATCTGTAGTGGAATCACCATCCTGCTCTCACCAAACTGCACACATTTGTTTGTTCAGGGTATATAAAATAGAAATATACATAACATTTTAATCATTAACCAAACCAGATGCAGGTAGTTATGTAGAAACTGCAGCCACATATACAGTGTGAAAAAGATTCTTATAAACCAAAATGTCCAAAGCAAACACGAAGCGTGCAGATGTTGCTTTCTTCATATTTGTCCAATCTTTGTAACGTGAGCCACATCATGAAACATCACAATTCTCAGTAACTAAGCCAGGAAAACACATTATCTTGTAGTCCTCAGGACCCTCAGGGGAGGTTTTCATGTGGGAAGGTGTTTGGATACTGTTGTGACAGTGTACAAATTAAAGCAAAGCAGGTATAGTAGTTTTTCACTCCAAACAAAGCAAACCTGAAGATGATCCTCCAAATGTGATAAATATTTTCGGGTTTGAGGGTTGTTTGGGATATTTTGGGGGTGTGAGAGGGAATGTGGATGTGTATAGCTGCATTTTCTCTGTGGTTACATTTCATTAACACCCTGATAAGTTGAAAGCTTTTTCAGTTAATTAGAAACAGAATTGTTTCTGAACACAGGTATTGTGTCTTCCCCTAAGTGGAATCAGCATTTTAAGAAATGGGCTGTGTGAGAGTGATCCACTTCAGAATGTAAATATTTTCGGTCGTTCATAGGAGTGTATCAGGTGTTATCAAAAGGAATAGCTCTTGAGAGCTGATCTATTTACTGTTTTTCTAGATGACTGGCCTTTTATTATCTTTCTTAGAAACCAAGAATAAATGTAGATCTGTACAGCTGCCAACACCAGGGCAGTACTGTCTGTAATTTTTTAATCTCCTGGCTCAGAGTAAGGATTGTCTCACCTTCCTGCTTGGTTTTAATGCTTGGTTTTGACATGTGGAGAGGGATCCATGAGGAATTACCCAACCCATACCTCCTGATTCCTCTGCCTCTGTCATCCCCAGAACAAAAAGAGACAGCAAAGGGGTAGGACGTGGCTTTGTGCTAAGGAAGGGTTGTCACACCTGAGGGGAAATGTGAGGGAAGCAGTTGCTTACTCTCTGGCTTGGAGGAGCAGGATGTGGCCCTTGTGTGAATCACTCTCAGCTGGAACTGACATTACTCTGCCTCCTCACTGAAACAATTCTATAATGCTGGGCACAGAGAAACAAGTGCTGGTGAGTGACCCATAAAACAATAATTTTCCATTACCTGAGATGAAAAATGCATATATTGCTGCAGTTCTAGTCTGCAAGTTCTTCTGTAAGAGTTATAGACACATAAAAGGAGGTAATTCGGAAGTTATTTTACACTCAGTGCTCTGAATGCAGCTTAGGGTAAATGCTTGTTTTGATGGCTTGTTCTGCATATTTTTCACTTTTTGTAGGTGAATTTTCTTATGACCACTGGTTTCTTGAATAGAGGGTGGATATAATTTATACATGACAAAGATACAGATTCAGATTTTTCTATGAGAGACAAAACTTACAATGTGATGGCATCAGATTAGTAACAGAACTCATGGTGGGCTGAAATATATTCCTTATATCATTATGGTTCCATCTCAGTAACTGATGCCAGGCTCCCTGCCTAGTGTGTTTTATTTATAAAGGTACACAAGTTGTATGGATTCTCTCATAATCCAAATGATGACAATCCAAAAGCTGGGAAAGGGGGTTCCTTAAGACTGCTAAAAGTAGCTGGAGTACACTTCTCACTTTTAAGCTTTTTCAAGGATATTAAATCATGACTGTCAGCTTTAAAGTAAGATTATCATAATGAAAAGTAATATGAAGTGACACTGTGTTCTACAATACAGGGATGGCAGAGGAAATACATTTTCAGCTGTGTCTGACTTATTTACATTTCACATGAACTTAAATAATGTCACTCCTACACATACCTGAAATATAGTTACATGAATAAGGCAAATTATAGCAAAGCCTTACTGCACTGGGAAGCACATGGGATTAGTGGAGCATGAGCCCTTAGTCTGGCTGGAAAAGAACAGCTTCTAAGCACTGCAGTCTTGGATGTGGGCATTTGGTACCAAGCCAAGGCTCAAGGAGGTACAACTGAGATGGATGGAAGAGTCAGCAGACTCAGAAAACTGAAGTCTCTCCTAATAGAATGTGGATATTTATTTGGAGAGTGAATAATTGTGGGTTTTTTTCCCTGTACCTGCTTTAACTTTCAGTTGGAAGAGCACAGGTTTAAACAGCAGAGTTTTTAATTTAGTGTGCAGCCCTCTCTGGTCCACAGTGTTGAATCCCTGAAATCACAGCATAAATGAACAGGCCTAGGAGGAATGAAAACCTCACTCAACAGAAGCCAGGTTTGAATATTTTATTTTAATTTGAAGTCATGCCTCCATTTAGACCTTATAAAAAGAGTCCAGCAGAATGAAAACAAGGAAGGGAGGAAAGGGTATAAACCAGCACCTTTTCAGTTACAGATACATTTGTGGTGTTCAGGCTATTTCTTCTATCTAGTTGTTAATGCCCACCAATGATACAAGGTGCCCTCAGAATATTGTGTGTGGGGCTGATGAGAGCTGTCATCATAAAAAATCACTGCTGAGATACTGAGAAAGTTCAAAGGAGGGTAGCTAAGGTCAGGAGAATATTACTTATAATGAAAGATGGATTGAACTAAATTTGGATAAACTGGATCAGAGGTGATTAAAGAAGGATATGAAATCTCTGCACAAATATTTGAGAGGTGTTAATAAAAGAGAGACATGGGGACTGTTTTTGTAATTAGTCATGATACAGTGACAAGGAAGCACTTTAAGCTGGAGAGAAATAGGAAACAGTTTTGGTACAGAAGGAATCTACTACTGTAAAGGGAAAGTAATGAGCTGCTAGGAACAGAACTCATTCGTGTTCAACAGAGCCTTCCTAAATAGTTCAGCTTCTAAATACTTTAGATCTAAACCCTCGTGGGATTAGTGTAGAGAAAGTACTCGTTCGACATGAGTCAGAGCGAGGATTGAGCTGCTGCTTTCCAGCTCATTTTATTGACTACTGCTGCTGCCATGGCTGTGCCAGTTACTGCAGCTTTAAAGTTAAGTAAACTCCTAACTGAAAGAATAAAAAGGAGCATGAACTGGGATGGGTGGGTGTTCTGCTTTAGCAAGTGGGGTGTAGAAACTCCTTTTCACAGAATTGTAGCATCACAGGATCAGAGCAGTGTGGG
This sequence comes from Parus major, assembly GCF_001522545.3. Lineage (NCBI taxonomy): Eukaryota > Metazoa > Chordata > Aves > Passeriformes > Paridae > Parus > Parus major. The sequence continues at coordinate 16,976,030 of NC_031780.1, read as the reverse complement.
TTGGATGGGACCTTAAAGCTCACATCATTCCAGCCCTGCCATGGCAGGAACACCTTTCCCTGGAAGAGAGCAGGTGTGTGCAGCAGCCTCCAGGCCCATGGAGCCCAGGGAGCAGCATCCATCCCCAGGGCAGCGCTGAGGCTGCAGCGCACGCAGGGATTCCTGGAGCGCATCAGCGCTCGGGCACGAGGCTGGAAACAGAGTCTGTTCTCACACTGCTGAGAAGCTTTTCGTGTCTTTGTGTACTAAATAGTCTGTGCAAGGCAAGGAGATGTGTCAAGGTGTTTGTATTGAGGTGTTTGGTGGCCCTGTGAGTTGTCTTGGTGACAGCCCATTAGGAGAGGGCTGGGCTGACACAGAGCCGGAGCTGAGCTGAGTCAGTCCCGCGGCTCCGGCTTGTTAGCTACAAGTATAAAGTGCAGATATTATGGATCAGGTATTTAGGCCTGGGCCCTTCAGTAGCACCAAGAGCTGTCCTTGCTGATTAATAAAATAAGTACAAAATCACTGCATTTTGACATTTGAAAACAGTTCTGCTGGTCTGCAGCTGGTAAAGATGAGTGGCTTAAGATTGAGGCAGATTGGCATTTGGAAAGAAGAGATTTCTGCTTCTTGAGTTTATCAAATAATAGCAGTAACAAAAAAAGCTCGTACCACACGTTTCAGAGCAATAGCTCTATCATTTTAGAAAGCTCGTGAGGTAGTTTGAACTTGACTGTTCTTCATGCTGAGTAGGAAAACGGGCAACATATCTAAATAATGTGCTTCAAGGGCCTGAATTAGAGAGAGGAATTTGAACTACACAGCTGGAGCTGGAAAGCACCTGAAAAAGAATCCAAGGCTACTTTCTGTAAAGTGTCTGGTGTAATCACAGCTATTAGATTGCAACAAATGAAATCCTAAGGGAATGAGGTCGTAAATGTAGTACCAAATGTTTATTTACTGAATTTGTTCTCAGCTGGTGAGAGAGTGATCCTTTCACCGTGCCACTGAAAGGGTCCCAGGGAAAAGGGAAGGGCTGGTAAGTAAGCTTAAAGCTTTGAACCCATCCTCTAAAACCCAGAGACAAGTTCTTCTGAATTAAAAAGGCAACATTATAATATGTGTTATCCAGTCATGTTCCATAGGATATACTTCTAGCAGAATGCACATCGTGAGAGGCAGGTAATTTCACATGCAGTAAGAAACTTGCAGGGTCTATTTCAGAATGAAAACAAGAGCAGAAACTGCAAAAATTGTAGCAATATGGGCTGAAAAAGGAAATAAAATAAACCCTGGGTTAAAAAACCTGAATTAATAAAACTGTATTCAACCTTGAGCTCTTTGTTTAACAAAAAAAATGCCATCTTCCCATACACTTTCTAAAAATTTGCATTAGAATAAAATAAGAACATTATTAGATTCTCTACTAAACATACAAAAATGTCACAGAAATATAAAATGTAATATAGCATTTGATTCTTCAGCTAGTCATTATTTTTACTGTTTAATGTCTTTGTTTTGAAATAAATCTAGATCTGAATGTAGTTCATACAACTCCTGTAATTAATAACTTTTATAGAATGTTAGGCAGCCTTGCTAGAGATTGCAGATATTTTTCCTGTCTTGCTTAGAAATGAAACAAGAAATTAGAATATTTGATGATAATTCTTATTAAGGAGATTATAATAAAGGTAAATAAGATTAAAAATAGTGGATCGGTATTCCTGTATCACATCATCAAATACTACGTTTTTATAAACTTGGAGCAAAGGTGGTTGTGATCTACTCATTTTTTAAGAACTATGGCACAGGTTTTCCACAGATCTCCAAGTAAAACTTTTTCATGGGCTGCTGGAACATCACTGAGGTCTCTGTGCTTCATGGGAATATAAAGAATGCCACTCATGGCTCTGAAGAAATTGCAAGATTGATTTTCACAAGTTTGGGTCCTAAATGACAGTTACATTTAATAAGAATCTCCACCAAGATTCTAGCACAGAAGGAAGATCAAAGCAATTACTTAGCTCTTGCAAAATGAAGTAGGGAAAGTTCCAAAGTATCAAAGCATGCAAGTGGAAATAGCAGGAAGTCTTCACCAAATTGTGTGAGATGAATGGGATGCTTGAGCAAAGCTCTTTGGGGCCAGGTTTCAATTTTGCATAGTGCTTGCTTGGTTTTGTTCCATGTGCTCAATTATTATTATGTATAGTTTTATAGCATTATCATAAAGAGATCCTTAAAAAAATGGAGACTAAAGTAAAAGCCTGGTCCTTATTTCTGTTGCATTTTTTGCTTTTCTTTTCATGAGCTACAGCCTCTTCCACTTTGCTTCCTTTCCCCTGGACTTTTTCCAAGTGAGACAGTGGTTATTCTTCCAAATAGGTTTTTGAATGTAGTCCCTAGGGGTGCATTTTAACTGATTCAAGTTGTGAGGCAGATTGTGCAAATTGCTCAGTGTGTGCAGCCAGGACCACTGCAAAAGTAAATCCCCTTCTGCAGCTGCTTTATTTGCTCTTGAGCAGTGGGACACCCATGGCTGTTTGGGAAAAGCAACTCAGGCAAAAAAAAATATAGGTGCTTCAATATTTGGAGGTTTCATCCTTGGAAGGAATACTTTGCTTCTTGACTTCTTTACCTTCTAAGCTGTTTCCTGATCTTTGCAGCCTGAGGGAGAGGATGTGTAGGGAAATTCTGGGGGGTGCATGTTCAGGGGTTGTACCACGTGTCTGTGGGTGTTTTCATAGCAGTAAGGTTTGGGAATTAATTCAGGCTACGAGGAGGCAAAACCTTGCCTTTGACATTATGGAGGGAAGGAACCTTGAGTGAGAGTGCAGTGAATGCCATTGGCCCCAAAAAAGATGAGATCTTCCAGTTCTTGGCAGAGGGTTGACTTATAAATTCTTAAAACCTTGTGGGAATGGGAACACTGCAAATTCTGTCAGTGTTCCCCTGATGTTCAACTGAAGTCTCTCTTGGGGCAGCTGAAACCCATTTTGGGGTTGTACTTTAGGCCCATTATTTCTTCTCTTATCCCCAGTGGAAAAGGAGAGTAGTTCCCAGTAATCTTTACATATTTGGCTGTAAGGGCTTTCCTTTTACTTCCCTGACTATATAAATCAATATTTTTCAACACTGGACACGCTGTACCAGCTGCAGCCTTACCTGTGTGAATGCACTGGAAAGATTATTCCACACTTCTTCCACATAACATACTAACTAATATAGCAGGAAATGCTTGAGCACTTTTATCAGCAAATTGCTGTTGTCTCACATTCAGCTCATTTTGACTCCACATTCTCTTCTGTCTTGTGAGTCATCTGCTCTATTGTAATTGGGAAGTTAATTGTTTCCCTCACACAAAATGCTTTTTACTTGCCAAATTGAGTTGCATCCTGCTATTTTAGACTCTTCAAATTCTGAAAATTGTTTTGAACTCTAATCCTGTTCTTCCTGTACTTGCAATGGCTCCCAACTTTGTGTCATCTGAAAGGCTTGATAAGTTCTCCCTGCCTTTTGGCTTTCAGGAAATATTGAATGATTCTAGAAGCAGAACAAACCCCATGAACCACGTCATCCATCTCTCCACTTGACAGTATGCCATTGATAACTGTTCTGAATACAATCTTCCAACAAGCATCTACCTGCCTTACATTAGATTATGGTAATTCTCTCGCTTTCAAACTACTCCTGTTTGGCACATCTCCTCCTCATCCATCACTGCATGCTGAAAGTGATTATGATTTTATTCTCCATTTGTTTCTGGGCTGAACAGAAGCAGAGCAGGTCGAATGCTCAGTGAGTTAATGTTCTGTGTGCTGGATGTGTGTGTTGGTATTTGGTGAGCCTGGATTGTGTTCTAAAAATAAACAGATGGTTTCAGTACTTCCTGCAAGCCCAGCCTGAGGACTGGTGAATAAAGCAAAAGAACAAATAAATATCCCTGAGATTCTCTATGCAGAACTCTCTTGGCCTGTATTTGTCTTGATCATGATAAATAAGGATGGAGCTTTTTGGTGTTTATAGATTTGCCTCCTAAGAGATACCAACACTTCTGTGTTGCTGACCCCAATTCTATGGATTCTGAATGTAGTGGCAACAATCAGCCCATGTAATTTGGATAGATTTGGTTCTTAAAAACCTTCAGTTCCTCTTATGGTAATTTAAACAGTAAACTGCTTTTTAGCTTTTTATTGTGTTTGGAATTGAAACTTGACTTTGACTCAGCTTCTGGCAAGTGGTTTATGGTCTGTGACAGAGGGTATGTATAAAACTATTGAAACAACAGCTTGTGTTAGTACCTTTATACAGAAATAGAAACCAAACATTTTTTATGTCTTAAAAGCCAAAATTTTAATTTTTATTTTGGCACTTCTAAAGGTATTTAATCTGCTTGATGTATTTCAAACCATAGGCAAGGGCTAAACTGTTCAATACATCAAGAGACAAATTAAAATACCTGTCTAGGAAAAAACATCAATTTAGTGAAAGAATTGACTTTTCTCAGTGGAAACTGTGGAATACAAAATATGGCATCTCATACAACTCATCTGTAGGCTAGAGTTAACTATGTTAATTAGGTTAAAAAAACCAAACAAACATAGAAACTCTGCATAAAAAAAATAATGGAGATAAAGTGTGGTATACTTAATACAAGCCCAATTGAAATACATGTTCATTGATATTTGGATCTACTATATTAGGGGAAAAAAAAAGAATGTGGGCCAAATTCTATAGCCTAGCTTTGCATTAGAATGCTTTTTATGAGTCATTTCACTTATAACAATAGACTTATTTGCAGAGTACATCATTATTATTCATCAATAGTAACCCACTCAGTCCAAACCAGCCACAACTGTCAGGTACTTTCAGAATTAAGCATCATTTACTTTCCTTACCCAGGCTGCCATGGAGGAAATGACCCTACTCTTTCACTGACTGTATTTTGCACCTATCAAATCTGATAAATGGGGTTTATTGTTCCCCTGCTTTCACTCAGAAAACTTAACACAAGCATTTTCTTCAGTGTGTGGCAGAATAATGTGGGTTCCTTACTGAGGCACTTTCACCTGCTGGTCCATTGGCCTTGAGGCTCCATATCCCACTTACTGTGGGCTTTTTATTCCCAGTGCTGACTGGGAGCTTTCCTGTCCCTCTGGACATGTTCCTGTGTCACCTGCTCCAGCTGTCCCTTCCTTGGCACAGGGGCTGGACCTGCTCATCTCCAGAGGTCCCTTCCAGCCCCAGCCCTCCTGTGGCTCTGAGTTCTCTTAGGAACAAGAGGTTTCTTTGCCTTGGCTGCTGTAGACACAAGGCAGAGGTTTCATTTTCCTGCAGAACTGTAAAATATGTGAGGCAACAACCAGAAATATTTTATGGGGAAAAAGTTGCAAGAGTGTAGGTTACAAGGCAGCTCTCATGTTATATTTGGTGTTTTATGGAGGAAGTGTATTGCTTTATCATAAATGCCTTACACCCCCTTGCTCTTAGCATGGTCCTCAGCCATGAAAAGAAAGTCTGATCAGGTTCTTAGTGTTATATTGTTAAAGATAAATGGATATTTAATAAATATTAGCATTTTCTTTATTATTTGTAAATTTCAGAATTTAATAGAAGGCATCTCTATTAATGCAAAAATAATATTTCTTTATTCTACATGAATAGGTAATCTCAGCATTTCAGAGTGTCATTTCCAAAAAACTTGGTTAGTAGAACCTGTGCCAGACAAAAGAATAAGAGATGGATGAAACCTCCACAGCTATTCCAACACCAAGAGAGAAAACAAAACTAAAACAAAGATTTATTGAGTTTCTGTCAATGTCTGCAAGGAAACATTATTTATTTTTTAATGGAATTAAAAAAAAGGATAAAAAGACCCCTCCACCATATTTCAATTAAATATACACAAGAGCAGATTAAATAATGGGCTTGGATTTAAATTATTTTAAACACTCTGAAGAGATGTGGTTAACAGTGTTCACAGACTCAGCTTTCTATGTGTTCTGTTTGGGAATTCTGTGGGGAAAAGATGGATTTTTGTGGGAGGTAGGGCAGAAACCAAGAAGTTTTCAGGAATAAAATGTAAAACAAATATGTATTACAGCTACAATTAATTCTTGGGTTTTGAACCACAGTTTCAGTGCACCTCTAATTAAATCAAGGTAGGTGACCTCTAATACAATTTTTTCAAAATCTCAAATTATTCATCCTTTGTATTAAGAGGCAACCTAACCGAGCCTTTGACATTTTCATATACCAATATTTGCATATATCCATAAAAACATCTGCAAACTGAATTTCTGTCTGTACCTGACTGTTTTCCCCCCCCGTTATTGTAGCTATAATTAAAACAGCTCTTCCCAACATGGACAGAGAAGCCAAAGAAGAATATTTTGTGGTCATCCAAGCAAAGGACATGGGAGGACATATGGGTGGACTCTCTGGAACTACAACAGTGACAATTACACTCAGTGATGTGAATGACAATCCTCCTAAGTTTGCACAGAGTAAGTGCCATTATATGTATGTGTGCTCCTATATTAGAAGTTATTATTGTGTTGTTGTTTTGTTGTTTTTTTTTAAATCAAGTATTATTTTTTTATCTGCATATTGCCTGGGTTTTTAATGTAATTTAAAATATATAGGTGTTACTAGAGCAAGGTTAATAGTCCTCTGCCTGATTAAGAGTTTAGGAAAGAGGGAATTATGTCCACAGCAGTGTATGCAGATTTCTGCCTTCCTTGTTATCCCTCTTACATATACCCAGAAGAGCCTGGAGACTTCTGAAAACATATTTATTTCCTCTCAGTGCAGTTGTTTCTGTGTGCTTTGTTGCTTCCATCTCATGCAGACAAGTGACACCACTAGTAAAAGACACATATAACAGATAAAAGGAATAAAGCCTTGACTAATTAGGCAATACTGAAGAAAACAAAGAAGATAAGTCTGAATCTAGATAATTGTTGATCTTTAATTCAAAATCCATATTTTCTACTGTGATTCCAATGGGTATCTTGCTGAGCTAGGTTAAAATGATTTGGCATCCTGCTGAGATTCTCTGCAAGCTTTGTAGTCTATTTCCAAGATGAAGTCAAAAAGAAAAAAAAAAAAAGGAAGAAGAGCATAATGACTGGATTGATTTTATTTGGAACAGGTGCAACCTAATACACTATTAGAAACTTATCATTTTACTCAGTTTGTTCTGGAAAATTAAAGTTCAGTTTTTTGGGGGCCTTCATCTATATTTTGCATCATTTTTGTTGTCTTAGAAGCATTTTTCTAACAAGGTGCTCAGGGACACAGCATAAAGTTAATTTTTTTCCATGTATGGATGACTTGAAATCCACTTTTGCCCTCTTCTGAAGACACAAAGTAAAATGGGTTTATCCTGGTGTTCAGCATATGATAAATATGCTTCTGTAGCCTGTAGAAAATGTCCATAGAGATGGAGAGAGAGAAATCTAATACAAATAAGCAGAGGCAAAAGCTTATTTTCAAAACATATATTTTATTATCTCATCTTAGTGGTTTTTAACAGATAAGCACTCTGCACAATAAAAGGTTTTCTCTCATAAAGCAGGAAGTGCATAAATTTTTTCCTTTGTGTCCCTTTGCATTGCCTTTCCCCCAGTGTTAGTGTTTTCCAGCAATTTCCCTAAGGGTACAATGTCTGTGGATGAACTGTATCACCAGCATGCAGAGGGATGTCTCTTTTATACCTGCAGAGTCCTGTGGCTCCAGCTCAGGGAGCACAGCCCTGCCTCTGCCAGCTCACATGGCTTTTAAATGGTACCAGGATGGCAAAAATGGGACCTGAAAATCAGTGGCACAAAGCAGGGGCAGCGCAGGAACACAGCGTGGGGACCTGAAACTGCCCTTCCCCACTGTCCTTTCCTTTTGGGCACAGTGATGACTGGGGGCATCAGCAAAACTGCATTGTCATCCCTGGAATTCATTTGCTCCTGGATGAGTTTTCCTGCAGCAATGAGGAAGGTGTTGCCTCTGAAGCTGTCGCAGCCCCTGCAGGATTTGAGCTTCCCTCTAGGAATAACCACTGACCATTATGCAAATTCTTCAGGAAAAAGCCCTGCATGTACCCTCACTGGGTATTTTGTATTTATTGCTTTAATGATGAGCCACAGGAACATTAGAGCTGGGTTTATTTACAAATTCTGCCTTTTTAAAAGGCAGCATTGTGAGCTGGATGCCCAGCACCACAGATTAGCCAAGACTCCGCCCTTGGACAAGAGTTGAGCAGGTCTGACATTTTTTTTTTACACTGTTGAAGCACAGTTTGCATTTGCCTGGAAAGGAAAATAAGGAAGGATCAAACTTACAATAAGCCTAGCTAGAATGAAATCGAAATTCATAAGATGTAATACATGCTGCTTGCACAATAAATGGTAATGAGCTCAGGAAACAGGGTGTTTTATCGGGTTATTGTTTCCAGGCAGGACAGAAATGTATATTTATGGTTTGATTTCAGAGTGTTAGCCTCCTGGGTTTTAGAAATGAAAAAGATGAACTTTCACTACTTCTGTGATCTCTCTGAAATAATTTTACAGGCATTTTATAAGTCACCAAAGTTTTTAACCTGGCAGTTTACCACAGAATTGTAATGAGAAGAACTGTGCACTGCTGTGGAAACCCAGGGCTTTCAAAAATGCCCAGTGTGGATATTTTGGTCAGCTCAGCACTACGACACAATTCATAATTCTGGAGAGGAATTTGTGTAAAAAGAGTCAGCTAGATCATAATTTTTATTTTTTTTCTTAATACTTTGTCAACTATTTTAATAAATCTGAGAGCTAAATTTCAGCTTAACAATGCAATCAGCTGTGCCTGGAGATTCAAACCACAAAGTGTGGACAGCAGTGTAAATGATGAACGCATAATTTAGTCTCCCAAGGCACTTCATTGCTTTGGCTGCTCATTGTTTCTGAGCCATTATGGATATTCTGAGGAATATTGATGATCTCCAAATTATCTCTAATAATTTAGCCTAGGAACATTAAAAACAAGTCGCTTTGGGACCTCATTGTGTAGCTAATCCATGTATTTGTGAATTCCTCATAGTTTCCTTCCTAGTTTCAACTGTTGCTACTGCAATCAGCTACAACAAGTAGCTGACAAGCAACAGCTCCAGAACATTGTTTTTGGAATTTTATTTTATTACCTTTATTTTATTTATTTATTTAACTCTTTTAAAATTTAATTTTATTTATTTAAATTATTACCTGCATTTAACAGATTGTCTTAGAACAACAGGGAGGACACAGAAGAACAAAGCAAGAATCCTGTGTCAAAACTGTTTTAATGGTCTTTTCTATTATCCTTGAATTAATTTTGCCTATTTTAACTCTTGAGCAGCATTTAATTTTATTAAATTATGTATTAACTTTAACTTCAATAAGTGTCTGTTATAAAGAGGTAGAAATACAAGAACTCCAGAAAGATTTTTGGGTGCAAAATGTCTGTCTTCTGGTTCTTAGAGTACTGTTAGGAACAGGGAGATACAAAAGAAAATGGGTATTTTGGGTTTTACCTTAATAAAATTCCTGCCTAAAATAAAGGTTTAAAGGTTTAAAAGGTTTGAAGCATGTGTAACAAAAAATAAAATGCTGACAATTTGCACAGCGATTTCCAATGTATTTTAGTCTAACTCTACAACAAATAGTAAACACGGTAATGATTGCTATGAAAAGTTATTGTTTCCAGTAAAAAATAAAATTTGGGAGTTTCCTTGAATGTTTTCTGATTAGTTTCTTACCACAAAAGAGAGGTGGAAGGGTTTAAACAAACAAAATCAAATTGCATTTTAAAAAGTATTAAATATTTGAAGTTATGTAGTAAATATTTGAAGTTATGTAAGTGTTTACACAATAGGTTTTTAACATATTAGACCAATTTTTTGTGGAGTAAACGCCAAAGTTTCTTGGTTCAGTTGTAACTCCTTGTCAATAGAATATCTGTATAAAAGGGTATGTTCTGCAGCGTTGAAAGGAGCTCAATATTTGTGTTTGCCAAAACAAAACATCCCTGCAAGGAAGAAGCAGGAGACTGCTGGAAAGGAAAGGACACTCACCTACAGTACAGTGAATATTCTTGTGTGAGGACCACGCTCTGCTGCTTTCAGTCAATAACTTGTGTAAATGGGGGTTGGATCACTTGCACATCTCAAGAGTTGGCGTTGGGGACGTGTAAACATTGAAGAGCACACAGGGGACACTGGGACCAGCTGTAATGTTTAGTCTTTTCCTCTTATTTGGAAGGTCTGTATCACTTCTCAGTAATGGAAGATGTTGCTCTTGGTGAACCAATAGGAAGGGTGAAAGCAAATGACCTGGATATTGGAGAAAATGCTAAATCATCCTATGATATTATTGAAGGAGATGGAATGGATGTATTTGAGATTACTACAGATGCCCAAACTCAGGACGGCATTATTAGAGTGAGAAAGGTAAATCATGTCTCTGTTAAAAACATAAATGTTTATTGTACATACAGCTACCCAGCCAGGCTATGCTCTGTGAGAAGATGCTGGATTTCCAGGGATTCTTTCATCTATGGATGAGGTGTCAAGCCAGTAGAGTGATGAAAAGGGATGTATTGGCCATGTTCCTCGGAATTTTCATTGAGGTGACAGCTGGGGAGACATCCATGGGTGCTGGAAATGTGTTAATCTTGTCCTGTCTCCCATGTGGTCACATCATGCTGGTTTTGCTTCCTTGGTTCCAAAGAAGAGTAGATTACATTCCACTTCTGTGGTGTTTTAAACACCACACTTCTGTAAAATCTTGGCTGAGTATTCTTCAACTAACTTCTCTCAGTTCTTTGATTTCCTGTGTAGCTGTTCAGAGAAAAATAAATCACAGTGCATTAATTAAATTACCTGATATGTGAGAGCTCAGTGTTCTGCCTTTTCTTATGTTGAACTGTCTTCACTCAAAGAAAAGGGATTTCAGTGAATTTTATTAAGGAGATCAGTAGTTTAATGTGAGAAGTGCCAAATTTGGGCCCTGAAGAAAACTCTGTTACCTTTTCTATGCTTGTACAGTCTTGATGTGTGTACAAGGTGAGGTATTTGCATGTACACAACAAAAGCAGCACCCAATTATGTACAGAAGTTTGGGGAGAGGCAGAACAAAACAAAACTCTAGTAAAGCCAGGGAAACATTAATTGCAGATCTAGCTGCCATTATTTTCTGGGGAAAGAGAAAAAACTGTTCCTCATGCTGTGTTCTGAAAAAGGATATGAATATAATTTATAGCAGCAGCAGAGGGTTTTAACTGCTTAGCATGGATCACTCTAAATGAATATTTTTTTATTAAAAAAACAAAACAAAACAAAACCCAAACCATGATATTCCAGGGAGAAAAGGTGAATCCAATGAGCACAGGTAATTAATATTCCACTTGTACCTGTCATTAAAGAGGTCAGGCAGATTGCCTGTCAAAACTTTGTATTTTCTCTTTCTCAGTGAGTAGGTCAGCTCTGTAGCTTTATAATAAACCGATGTATATTCATCTAAATTTACATTTGTTTTTCTAAAGAGAAAATTATGATATACATCCCAGCTCTTCCTTACTGTTATTTATTGTATGCTGTGGCCTCTCCTGTAAGCAGAGGCAATTAGCCTTTTGCCCCAGTTCCCTTGGCTTTATTTTATAACTGAATCTCAACCATAATGTTGTTTCATATTTTCATTTTGACAGCAATAATAATTTTGGTTCTACTCCAGTAGATGATGTATGGAGGGTACTGCTCACCAACAGATTTTCTTCAGCATAAAATCATGGGCTTTAGACAATGCTGAGTAAATTTTCAATATGATATTCTGATTAGGCATGACTAAATGTATTGGGGTGCTGTCATTTCTGTAAAGCAAATGAAAAGCAGTTGAAAAAGTGCTACAGGAGCCATGATTGGCAAATTGTGAATATGCTGATTTATAAGTCCCCATGCATAATTTCAAAAGCTTACTAATTTAAGAGCTGCAAAAGAAGCAAGATTTTCTTGTGTTTACTAGAATTTGTGAGAAAGAGCAAATCCCATTAGAGCTTGATTCATACCTGAAAAAAATCAACAGAATTTGAAAATACACATATTGAAGGCTTTGACAGACTTCCTGAAGATTCCTGTTTGTGCTCTTGCTGGTATTTGCATTGCAGATTCAGAGTGTCTATGTCCTCTTCTTTTTATCCCTGAGACATTATAATGCAAATCTTAATATCATTCCAATGCTCGGCAATTTGCATCTTTGAAATTTGAATCATTGTGAGACACAAGAGAATTATATAGTGAATATACTGATGTGCTTCAAGACACAAACTTGAATCTCCCATAATGAAAAAGTCTAACACTCAAAAGTGTCACAGATTTGGGGTTTATTTGGTATTTCAGTCCCTTAAATCCACTGAGTTTTCATCTTTTATGAGCTAATATGGAACTGTAAAATAGTAAAAACAGTGGTGACATGGCAGGTGTATTGATAGAATAAAGTAATTTGTTTTATGATTCTGTCTGTGGGAAAAAAAAAAAAAAAAAGAAAAAAAGAGAAAAGATACAGAAGTAGAAATTGCTACAGTTTTAAGAAATTCCTGAGAGATATCTACCTCATTTACTCCTATAAACTGAAATACAGAGGTACTTGTAGTGCAAGAATATTGAAGTACTTTCTTATATGATTAGCTCTACATTTTACCTCTCCTGTCCAGCAAATAATAATTTCTAGTTCTTTGCCTTTCTCACATTGTTCTGGAAGTAATAAAATATTTATTCTTTGTGAAGCCAGTTTAATTTTTTTTCTTATCTCCAGCCAGTAAAGCACTGATGAAGTGCATTATTGGTATGCAACTCATGTCATCCCCAACAAATTTGTAATATTTGTCTGATATGTAATTGTAATGGTAAAATTCATGAGAGAGAATATTTCAGCAAATTTCTTGTAAAAAACAAGAAAAAAATGCTGTTTTCTCTGAGTCTGGTAAATAAACAGCTACCAATATGTGCCTAGAAAATCTGGAGGTTGGGTTTCTGGGAGAGGCAAATAACTGTATTTTGTGTGCTTAAAAATGCACATAACTGCCATCCATCAGCATTGCTATCACTTATTCTCTGTGGCCATTAGTAAAAGCCATTTCTCTTTGTCCTTCTCAACAGCCACTGGACTTTGAGACCAAAAAGTCCTACACTCTGAAGGTGGAGGCAGCCAACATTCACATCGACCCTCGCTTCCTCAGCGGGGGCCCCTTCAAGGACACAGCAACCGTGAAGATCGTGGTGGAGGATGCTGATGAGCCACCAGTCTTCTCCTCACCCACCTACCTTCTGGAAGTACATGAAAATGCTGCTCTCAACTCTGTGCTGGGGCAGGTGACAGCCCATGACCCCGATGTGTCTTCCAGCCCTATAAGGTAGGGCTGCTTGAATGTGTTTTTTGGGAACATTGCTGGCAGATCCCAAGTGTATTTCCCCTCTCATTGTGTGACTGTTTTCATGCTGTTCTGCTTCTGTGAAAGTGCCTGGACAGCATTTGTTTTATGATGTTAGATTTATCAGTTCAGATCATTTTCAAAGTCCCCAAAATACTCCTTGCCATAGTAGTCTTATGAAATAGAGGAATGCAATGAAAATAAGAAATGTGAGTGGTTCTTATGAGAAATGAGATTGGATGGGCTTGAATCATCAGAGTGTATCTCTGCAGTGAATTTAAATAATCCAGTAGTGTCTGCACTAACAATACTGAGTTTGTGCCATGCAGTTGTAAGGTTGTCAGAACATATTTTGTATTCCTTTGTCTAAAGCCATTTGTGGTGTACAGATGCAAAGTCAGAGATGATTATACCCATATGACTTTTGCATCTTCAGTTTATAATATTTTCCCTTTTTGATCTGATTTGAACAAAATCTTTTATTCCAGTTTGGTCAGATCAGTGGGTTTTATCTAATTTGACGAGCACACATGTTCCACTCCCCCTTGGTGGTGATTGCATGGCGTGGTGAGTGTTCCAAAGCACATTCTGCTCTGTGTAGAACTGCCTGCTAAAAGCATTAGGAAAACCAACACCAAAATGTGAAATTCATAGCAAAAGTATATGTGGGGAGACTCTATTTGCTAGTAATCATCACTGTGCATTGCTGCCTCGGGGAATTTAAGCCAGACAAGTAGTCTGCAGCATCAGGAGGATGATGTTAGCTGTTACAATCCATCATTTTCTATCACTATCATTTTCTAATCATTGTCACTTCCATCGGGTTTCTTGCAGAGCTGGACTTGAAACCATTACATAGAGGCCCTACATGATGCATGTCATAGTATAGATATCTTCAGAATTAGAAATTCAGAATTGCCAGCATGTCTGGATGCTTTAGAACTTGTGTGTGAAGATGTTGGAGAGTATGTTTGAGTTTTACACAACTTGCTTCTGAGGGGCAGCTCCTCTCTCTGCTCTGGGGCAGGGACAGCACCCAGGGAATGGCTGGAGCTGGGCAGGCTCAGGCTGGAGATCAGGAAAGTTCTGCTTCCCCCAGAGGTGCTGGCACTGCGCAGGCTCCCCAGGGATGGGCAGGAGGCTGCCAGAGCTCCAGGAGCCTTTGGACAGTGCTCTAGGGATGCCCAGGGGGATTGCTGGGGGGTCTGCAGGGCCAGGAGTCAGACTCGATAATGCTGGTGGGTCCCTTCCCATTCAGGATATCGTCTATGATTCTCATTTCTAAATCAGACTTTCAAAAGTAGATAAACACACATCAGCTACCATACATTTCTAAACAAAAATACCATAGAATGGCAGGGTTTGATCTGTCACAGCTGAAGGAGTGTCTCCATCCCTGATTTTTTTTGCTGCTGCCCAGTGGTGTCTGTGAAAAAGGCACTGCTGGTACAAAAAGGATCCTCTGAAAGGTGTGTGAGACCAGCCGTGGTGACAGCAACTTGGCTCTCCTCCCTGTATTCCAGCTCCATTGCAATTTCCCTTTCAACTGAACCTCACCTCCTTCCCTCTGCCCTGCTCTGCTTTGCTCTTGGTTTGGTCTTGGCTCTTCTGGCTCTTCCCCATCCCCTCTGCTCCTCATCCCAGCCTGGCTTCACTTTTACCTTGGCTGTTTTCCCACTCTTGTTCTGCCCTGGAATTCTTTTCTTCCCTTCCTCAAACTCTTAATAATTTAGACCATTTACAAACCTACCTCTGTTCTAAAACTTAGCCTCTTTATTCTGTTCAAGCCCAATAAATGGATCTGAGTAAAAGATTTACCTAATTTCCACTTTTTCACTATTTTTGAAATCAAGAGACCTTCAAACTTTTAAAATCAAAAATACTTTGTGTTTGTAAACTGAATTAGAATGATCATCAGGTCATATAAAAACAGTTAACATATGTGAAACTGAACTGGCCAAAATTCATTACATTTAAACAAAAAGGTAATTTATGAGTATGATTTCTATATTTTCTTTAAATAATAGATACAGTACTTCATAAGATTTAATATTTTCTAAAATTTTAGCTTAATAGCTAAATTAAAGAATGTACAGAGCTCAATTTTCTGTGCAACTTTTTTGCTCTTGTTTGCTTACCTGATTAATTTGGATTCATCTGAAAGAGCTCTAGAAAGCTGATTTCTTTTTTTTTAGTTTTTTCCATAAAAATATTATAAGGACAGAAAAAATTTCAAGTTAGTAATTCTACTATTAATAGAGGAAAAATATTAGTTGGAGATGAGTAGGGAGCAGGAATACAATTCCTTTTTTTCCAGTTTGGAATAAAATAGGAACCTGGCAGGTTCGAACAGAAATCTATTCAAGCACTGGTTTTATTGATTATAATTATATTTCAGGTGTTTCTTCTGTTATTGTATGATGTATATAAGGCAGGTCTTATGTATACTTTCTATGATACCATTTCATAAATATTAAACTTTAGTTAAAATTCGGAAAAATGATAACAAGCTGCTCTAAAAGTGATGGACTGTTTTAATGTTAGTGTGGCCTTTTTTAAATGCCTTTTCTTTTCCTCCAAAACAGAATTTTAGCAGCCAACAACGAATTGAATTTCAAGGAAATTACATTTTTTCAATAGATATCTGTTCTATCAATATTTTGCTTAGACAGAGCTACTGTGTACATTTGTTATAAAAACCCAGGCAGCACAAACAAAATATGAATCACCTTCTGTGCTCCCAATACTGTCTGCTTTGCATTAGTCTGACACACAAAGGCTCCACACGTTCAGAGGATTGCAGTGCCACAAATGAAATCAAACTTGGATATCTCTGCACATGGGAAGAGTTTGATAATTGAGTCAAAGGATAAAATGTTAAAAAATTTAGAAAAATTATTATAAAACACAGCTTGGAAAGAAGGCTGTGGTCTTAGTGGAAGGTGACCCTTCCCAAGGCAGAGGTTGGAATGAAATGATCTTTAGGATCCTTTCCAACCAGACTATTCAATGATTTTCTTTGAACTTTCTTTTTTTTTAAGAGAAAAAAAAGAAAAAAGTTCATCCTCATTTCTACCCAATTCACCAGTAGTTTGCTTTTAATGCTTGCTTAGAAAAGATGAAGCATTGTGTGAACTTTCTCTCGCTTGATCTAAAGGCACAGGGTCTCTCATAGGTTTACAAGCAGGAATGGAATAGATGGAGTTTTGGGACTGTCCTGAATTCTCAAGCAGAGCCAGGAGTAGAAATTTGATGATCCTTGTGGGTCAGAATGTTCTGTGATTCTATGATATTTTTTTCTAATCCATCAGCTTTAAAATAAGCAGCAGAATCTCTTTTTGATCCTTAGCTGCCACTGTGCAGTGCATGCTGCTTAAGGGCCTCCTATTTTCGAGGCTGATGGTGAAAGTGCTTTCCAGAGTTGGGTACTAATTGCAAAGATGGTCTGTGGTATGTTGTGTTCCAGCCCAGTAATTCTGGGACGGCGTGTCAGGCCACATCTGGATGCATGCCTCTCTTTTGGGAAAGGGGCCCAGTGAGTCCAGCTCAGCTGTGAGGCTTTGCTGTGGCTGGTGTGGGCAGGGTGGCACATCCTGGGAACAGCTCCAGCCTGGGAACATCATCCCCTGTTGGCACAGGCTGTGGGTTCCAGCAGTGCTCACTCCCTGTGTTAGTGTTCAGGAACACAGAATCACAGAATGATTATATGAAGGTGCTTTATTGAAGAGCTCTGGGTGTCAGGGGTACACAGACCCAAATCTGAGCCAACTTGGTTTGAGTTCAACATGTTTTTATACTCTATTGTTATATAACTTACATATTAATTATTAAACTTACATTGTTCCATTGTGTACATTGATTTTACCCAAGCATGGATTTCTCGTGATCTCCCCAAACCCCTAACACAGTTTCTCATGACTCTTTAAACAATAATTATATCTAATCACATCTAACAATTATATCATTTATCATATACTGACTACACAGGTGCAGTTTCACCTGATCTTAGCAAGCACAAGGCCTAACATTTCCCAGGGCCTACTTTTAACACTTTTCCCAGGGCTTGCCAAGCCTAACTTTCCTTCTAACTCCCCGAATTTTCTATGACTTTAAAATCTTTTACGATCACATACTCCTGGTGTTACTTTATAACCATGCTCTCTTTATCAGCAGTGCATTATTTTGGATAAAAAATGTTCCAGGCACATAGCAAAAAGCATGAGTTATAATGTTTCTTCTTGTATTGCAACTTCCTTCCTATAAATCACTGCCCTTCAGTGGCTTTCTCTATGGAGAGAGAAGATTCACTGGAGCAGGTTTTCCCATTCCTTTCGGCAGAGATTTCATCTTTGGCAGCACTTGATCATTTTCTTAATTCACAGCAGGCCTTAAAAACCCAGATCCAATATTCTGTGCCTCCCCAATGGTGCAGTTGTTTATCTGTCACTAAGTACCCTGTCCAATCTGCCTGGCATTAATAGAAATGGAGATTTACCACTCCTGGGGTGCCAGTGCTGGGGTTCAAATCTCAGCAGGCACAACAGAAAAAGGGTTTTTGCTCCTATTTACATTGGTGCAAATAAAGAGATCAGATAAAGTCATAACAGCAACAGTGCAAGAGCAGGACTGACAATCATTTCCAGGCTTCTGTTAAACCACTGTGGGGTTGTTCCTATAATTGTCATAGCAGACTCATAAACTAACCCAAACTTCCCAATAACCTGTGCTGGCTTTATGGCAATTTCAAAGATATTATTTCCCAAGATATTCTTTTCTCATTTTTAGAGAAATATATGTTTTATGTATGTTTTATGGATCTGACAATGCATTCCCATTAAAAAGAGTTACAACACCATTATCATGAAAGGAAACTGCAAATGTACAATTAGTTTTCCCAGGTTTATGACACTGCAGATTTTATTTTTTGGTTTTGTAACAAATATTTATCACATTAAAATCAGGAGAGTGTTTTACCTCTTTGTTTTCTTGCAAAGACATGCAACTTATGTTAAAAATGTTTCCTCTTGAGTTGCTGGGTTTGTGTAGTGAGTAAATATTGCTGGGATGAGATAAAATGTGATATAATAA
This sequence comes from Parus major, assembly GCF_001522545.3. Classification (NCBI taxonomy): domain Eukaryota; kingdom Metazoa; phylum Chordata; class Aves; order Passeriformes; family Paridae; genus Parus; species Parus major. Next base: position 16,957,529 of record NC_031780.1, on the reverse strand, counting down.
ACTCACAAATGTGTCACTCCCTCTTTTATAACTTCAAAACCTGCATGGCAGGAAGGCCGTGAGTGGAAATTTAAGGAAAGATTGATTCTTAGAGAAAAACTCTGTCTTCCCTCAGTGGAATTTGTGTCAAGCCCAGGTCAACTGAATAGCATATGAGCATTTCACATTTTATTTTGTTTGTGGACTGTGAAAATTTCATATATGTTTGATATCAGTAGAGTTCTTTCAGCATCATTACATAAAAGTCAAGAATGAAAAGACAGTTTTAAGGGATGACTTCTTAAAAAGAGCTGATTGCTGTCTTTTCTTACATTTTCTTGAGTGAAATCTTAAACCTGTGAAAGGCTGTAAGGTATTTTTTACTAACTTCACTAGTACTAGAATTTTACTTCTAATACTTTAATTGGAACTAGGGAGACATCAAAATATGGTTAAGATCCATTTTCAAAAATGATTGCCTGAAGTTAAGTACCTGCAGCTTTATTCTTCCACACAAGTGACCTGATTTTCAGAAATGCTGAGTTGAGTGCAGTTCCCATTAAACCATCAAGAACTGAGTATGTGGAGTTCATGAGAAAATCAGTTTACTTAAATGTCTAAATATAGTTGCATGTGCCCAGCTTTAGGCACAAATATTTGGAATTTGACTTCATATTTTTCTGGTACTTTTCTTACCAAGCTAATAATTTTTCAATGAGTAAAACCAGCTTTTCTAAGAGTTTCAAACAAGGCAAGTAAATATCTAACAAATCCCATTCCTAGTTAAACTGGGGTTTTCCCTCCTAAATCTATTATTTGTTAAGTTCCTTACCAATGTGATCAGGTTATCTCTACAAATGCAGTATTTAAATGCTTAAACTTGGAGATTTTGTTAAGTTTTCATCATTTTCACTCTTTGAAAGTGAGCTGTATCTTACAGAATGCAGTGCACAAATAATCTAATTGCAATGTAACTTTCATTCTAAATATGAAAATATCTGATACTGAAATAATAAAATAATGAAAAAAAAAAAAGATGAACACAATAATCCTAAGCTTTGAAATCAGATGCTAATGCTCTGTCTATTAAAATCGATTGTGTTAGGCTGGAATGAGTTTGAGTTCATTGGAATATATTTACTGTAGTGTATAAAGAGACTTCCAAATCAGAATATTTTTTGGAAATTGCTTCTGATAAAGCACAAACCAGAATGGAATAGCTGATTTTTGGATAACTATGCCATTCTCACTGTAGTAAAATATGTTCTTTTGTTGGGGAATTTTAATAATGTGCTTGCAAAAGGTAGAAAAGTGATGAGAAAGTGGCAGTCTGGAGTCACTTTCCTGGCCACTCCATAAGGTAATTGAGTCTGATACCATATCCTAACTCACCTGACTATTGTGCCTTGCTGTAATGCAGAACAGATGTAAAAACTGCCAGTGTGTGCTGGTAGCTTCTGTAATACAGACACAAAGGCTTAAAAGGTTTTTATATAAATCCACAATTAGGATTCAGTAAAACCCCTTGAAGTCAATTTCTGTTAAACCATATCAATAGTTTATCACTCAGCTCCCTCTTTCCCTACCTTTCCTGTCAAGAAACTGAAGCCTCAATTTTGTGATTTAGTTTCTTTTGCAAATAACTCATTAATAAAATAACTCTGTTCAAATGGACAAACATAAAAGCTTTCTGGAGATCTGGACCTGAGCTTTAAATCATCTCCCTGCCTAATTCACGAAGCAATCCACTGCAGCTCTGGCTCCTTGTCAGGCTCCCCCTACTTGGGCTGCAGAATTTACCTGGATATTCACATTTGCAAACTCTGACTACCTGTCAGATGGAACTTCTTTGGTTAAAAATCACTGATGTCAACCATAAAAAATTGAGCCTCCAGTGTTTTCAGTGTTTTATAGGGAAAAATGGTGATTCACTGTGCTCTGCCCATGGAGCTGCTTGAACCATAAGCAAATAATGTGCTTGATGAATCGTTCACGCTTCGTTGATCTGAAATTTATTGGTAAAATAATATTATTCAGCCCTTTTTTAAAATAATCACAAAGTCCACCACTTTTGTGGCTTAATACATTACTGCTGAAATTATCATCAGTTACTGTGAAATACCATAGAAACTGTCCAATAAATGTGATGGATTGTGTAATTAACTCTTGATCAGCACCGTTTTTCAGAGATGCTACCCAGTGAACCTGAGGGCACTTTACGACCTTCACACTGGGTATACAGCTAATTACTCCTTGGGCAATAATTATTAAGTTTTTTTAGCCTCGGTTTGTCATTTTGTCTTCTAAATTATTATGCTATTGAGCTTCTCAATCCATTTGGCTATAAAACAGCAGCTCTCAGAGGGCTTCCTAAATTGTCTCTGTGACTGTATGGATTACACCAACTTCATTAAGTAGATTACAGGGATGTCTGTTTTGCAGGTTTTCCATTGATCGCCACACTGACCTTGAGAGGCAGTTCAACATCAACGCAGAGGATGGGAAAATAACTCTGGCAACACCCCTGGACAGAGAAACCAGCACATGGCACAACATCACTATTGTAGCCACTGAAACCAGTAAGTGTTTGTGTACTCTGACTGTTCTGTTGGGTTTATAATTGATTTTAACAGGCTGTGCAGTGGAAACTTTACATAATTCAGTAAAATAAAATGTATTGGGTGATCAAGTTAGAGAATTTTGGAAAGAAACCTTCATTTTTTGTGCAAGCTCCATTTCTTTTGGTTTTCACAACTGCATATTTTTTTTCCAGTGAATATGGTGATAGAGATACTGAAGAGATAGATGAGTACATATGTACAGCGTATGCAGGGTAACCATTAAAAAGTGGTTTAAAAAGCCTAAACCAAAGCCTTATAATTAGCTCTATTAAGACAGAAAAAATTAAAGCTTTACTATTGTAAAAGTAAATTGAAGGCTCAACCCAGACGTTCTTAATTCTGAGTGCTATTATGTTTCAGAGCCATTAATGATTAAGGACAGGGGTAATGTTGCATGAAAGTAGTGCTGTTGGATACATATGGATGAGTTTACTCACACCCAGCTCTCAACAAGAACCTGCATTGTTCAGGTCCACAGAGCCCTGGTGGCTGCTCTGCACACCTGAGGCAGGAGAGCTGCCCTGCCTGGCAATACGGGTCAGAGATTTTCATCAAGGAGAATTCTTAATTAATTTGGAGCTGCTGACAGGATCCCACACGACAGTGTAATTTATTATTCATATTAGCACTGTGTTTTAGACAATGCATTTGACACAAGTGGATTGAGGCAAGGGAGCAGGTGGGGAGGGTGGGGCTGGCACCCTGTGTCGTGTCCTGGACTGGAACACAGACCCTGGAACCTCTCTGCTGATGCCTCAGTTCTGTACTCAGCGTGGAGCAGAACCCATTTGTGCACGTGCTGGAGCCAGCACTGTAGGAACATCTGTCTCCAGAGCCTGGTGATGGGTGCTGCTCACTCCTGCATGGAGAGAGTTGCCTGATGAGATGTTTGCTTTGCCCCTGAATCTCTGCTTTGAACAGTACAGCATTGTGGTACAGAGCATTTAAAGCTCAGTTTAATGAACATAATAAATTGAGGGATAAAATATGCTTATTTGGCCCATTTTTGTTTAATATCTTTCCTGTGGCACTTTTTGATTTCAAAACCAAACATATTAGGAATGCGTGACACACCTAAGTGGGAAAGGTGGGTCTGGGTGTGACCTGAGCTCCCAGCTTACAATCCTTGTACCCCTGATCCCCTGACCCACCTCAGCAATGGGAGATTTCATTGCCAGCAGTGCCCAAAGTGCCCTCTCACTGTTCCATCCTGCAGCCAAACAATACTTCAATAAATTAGCAAAAATGCTTTCTGCTTGCAGGGAAGCCAAGAACATGAGGAAAGAAAGGAAGGTGTGGTTCCATCAGGGATACTTTTTCAGTTTAATATCTAACCAGTTAATAATTTTAATAAAGGAAAAATATATAAAATGTGCATATTAATTTTCTCAGATAATGAGATTTACCAACAGCATGGAAAACAGAATTTTTAGTTTATGATCCAACACCCTCAGACACTGGAATAGTAAGATATGGTGTCATTTAACAATTTGTTTCCTCCAAAAAGTCAAAAAGGAACAAGATAAAAGGAATAATTTTGCAAGACTCTCCTCCAGTTCATTTTTATATCTCCTTTACGTGCATGTCAGAGTAAAGTTGCCAGAACTGCACTTTACTAAGCCACACGAGTATGAAGTCTGCCTGTTGCATTTTCAGTTTTTTGAAACATAATTATACTCAAGAATTTTGTAAGAAATCAGCTTTGTCATTAGACTTCATGGGAGCCTCAGCATCTACTGCTATTGTAAAATTGCCTTTTATCAGACTATGGCTATGAAAATAATAATGCCAGTCTTGTTCTAAGCATTTATGTTCCTGCTGATGGCTTATTTTTTGCATTCCTAATATAATTATTTGACATTTACATAAAACAAGGGCTTAATTTCATAGACTACTATCTTCGCTTATTTTAGTGAAATTATTTTTAAGCTCCTCAAGCAGAAATTAAATTTGCTTATGGAACTGTCAAACAGGGGGAAATGGTCATTTTTAGATTTTTTTCCAAGACAGCAGTAGACAAAATCTCTGTTGTAAAATAACTGAAATCTGTTGGAGACAGACACAAGCAGCAAATGCAAATACAGAGTGTGCCATTATGATGCCTTCACTGTCAGTCTTATTAATGGACTGCTGATTCCTTGCAGGAAAATAAATATGTCGGAATTGTTCTTGCAGGAACATTTCCTCTTCCTGGGCTGGCTGCTTCCCAGGGCTTGTGTAAGGCTCTCCTTTCCATCTTCAGGGCAATGACCAGACCATTTAATTGCCATTAAATTTGCTTACTACTCATAAGCCATCATACTGCATTTTTATTTCTTGATTCCCAGTGTGGTAGATCCTAAATATGCCCTGATTTAGCAACACTTTTATGAACAGTGACTTTTGACAAACTGTAATTCACTATTTCAGAGCTTTGTGCTGGTAAGGTACCTGCATCTAAATTTGTGCTCTAACCCGAGGGAATTTTGGGCAGTTTCCTGCTTGTCATCATGACAAAGTTATTTATTTGTATCATCCCTCAGCCACTGGCTTAGGTAGGAATCTTCCAAGGCAGGATTGGTGTGGCTAAATGGAGTGTTACTGCTTCTGCATTTTCACTTGAAATAGGGATGAAGATCCTAAGGCTCAGACTGGCTGACCTTTCTAAAAGTGATCAGATTTTAAATGTGTGTGGATAATTTTAAGCATTTGTAGTCCTAATACTCCAAAATATGAATTTAACCCTTTCATTCTAGCAAAACAAGGAGAAGAAAAGCGTTAGCCAGTGGGGAATGTGATTCTTCTATGTGTACTTGACAGGCAAAAGACCAGTTTGGGTTTTTTTTGTGAGATTTTTGTGGTGTTTTTCATTTAGTTGGGTTTTTATTCAGAAGAAATAATTTTTCTATTCTCATTCATAGGCAAGTGTCTGGCTAGTGCTTGTTCAGAACAAATTCATGCTATTGGTGAGAAACAGCATTAGTCGTATTCTGAGACCTGTATGAACTGAGACATTTTGGATGGTGCTGTTCCCTCCTTTACTTTCCCACTGCTGACAGACTCTTTTGAAGGAGTTTCTAGTTTTCTACAGCCTTTACTTTCAGGAATTGAACTGTCCAGCCTGACTGAAGAGCTGCCTTGAGTGGCTCTCCCTTAGACATTTGCCCAGACGTTTTATTGCCTTTTCGTTCTGGCTCCTGAAAAGCGTGGCCAGTGTGCAGGGCTTTTGCCTCCTGTTTAAATCCCAGTAACCACAGTGCATTCTGCTTGTGTTGAGGGACACAGCTGGTACAGGCAGCCTGGTTTGCTGTGCAGATTGGGCCCTGGGTGGGAGCCCGGAGAGACAGGACAATGTGACCTGTGACCCTTTGCGTGACAAGGGACGAGGACCTGTGGCACAGCTGGCTGTGGGACACCCAGAGTCAGAGCAGGAGCCCAGGGCTCAGGAAGAAGAGCCAGAGCTTGTCTGTGCTCAGGCTGTGAAGGGATAAAAGCTCAGGGACCCCAGCCTTTGTGGGGTCCCTCCTCAGAGGCACAGGCTCAGGCTGTGTCACTGTGCTGGGAATAAATGGCTTTATGGAATGAGATATCTGAAACTCTGCCAAGGGAAACGTGTGCTGGAAGCAGTGAGGAGACCTGCTCTGGCTGTGGGGTGTGGGGAGTCAAGAGGGGGACCTGGATCCCAGCAGTGACAGTGTGAGGTGGTGGGAGTGTGCCTGACAGTCACACAAATGGTCACAAGGAGGTTCCCTTAATAGTTGCATGCCCACAAGAGTGAATCCTTTAATCTTTTTGTGGTTACTAGAGATTAAACCATGCAAAGAGCTGTCTGTGGAAAAGAATGAACTGATTGAGATTAACACAGTACAGGTGATGGTTAGGTGCTGATTTCAGTATTTCAGATTTAGTTATACGTTTTCCTTTAAACTCCTTCTGCAGCTTTGGTCCTCTCAACTGCTATCCCTAAATCTGTCTACTCCTAAATGTCTTCTGCACATTTTCCCTGTTATGTGACTTCTTATGTCTCTTTCTTATGGGATCAAATTAATTTTTGCTTCTTTGTTGCTTAACTCTATTCCTCGCTCGTCTCCTCTGTGCTGATGAATTCTGCCATGAGGATTTTTAAGAGAAGATAATATTAGAAAGAACCTTGACATCTTTGAAAGATGCCTCTGAAATGAAGGCTTAGGGTGTTCGGAAGAAATACATTCCTGGCAAGGGCGAGACTCAAAGCTATTGAACCTGTGAATTGATTCTTAAATTTTCTTTCTACATTGCCATTCATCCAAGTTTACCCTGCTGAATGGAAAGGAGCAGGAATATCCAGGTGATGACAGGCTGGAGGAAGCAGGTCCACTGACAAAATGATTCCCTGAGATGAACCTTTGTGCTCTGTGGATATAAAGGGTGAACCTTGTCACTGACTCTGGACTTTAAACACTGACCTAATGAGATTTCTCATTAGTTTGTCATGTAGCTGAGACTTACATGAGCTTAAAGTTGTAGCCAAGGTTGGGAGGTTTATTTTAAATTTAAATGCATGAGAGAGGGGTGAATGTAGTCTTGCTCTGTAAGTCAGAGTTGATAGTGCTGCTCATGTGTTGGAGCTCTCGAGCTATATCCTGAACAGGAAAGGAATCTGGGGGCATGTGCAAGGATTTTTTGACAGCCTGAATTGCAGTGCAGTAAGAATGAATGATTAAATTACAGACGTCTCTTTTGGTGCATCTTTTTTGTGTGTACAAAGGCTCATCATATCTTTGGTTCTTTGCTACTTGCTTGAAATGAATTTTCTACCATTCAGTAAAATCTAGTGAAGTCAGGATCCTAATAGTCAGATGCACTCCCATTCTTCTGAACCCACAAATACATTTCTTCGTTGTGTAGATTACAATTATAGCTGTAACTGCTGCTCCCATTGACATGCTTGTGTTGCTGGCATTAACTGGCTGCCAATTTTGCTGGGCAGTGAAGCAGAGCAGGGTTCAGGCTGGGCTTAACCTCCTCAGTATTCTCCCAGTTTCTTGCACAGCTTTTGCAGCACTTACCACGTTACGTGTTGTCAATGCTAGTCAGAGGAAAAGAAAATCAAATAGCCATGACTTATTTATTAGACCATTTTTTCCTACAGATTCTGAATGGAGCTCAGAATCACTGATCATTCAAGCGATCAGATTGCCAGACATGGATAAGGCATGTAATAATTAAACCCTGTCCTCTTTCTGCCTCCAGCTCCATGGATTTCCATTTCCATTTTCTAATGGCTGGAACAGCCACCTTGAAGATACTTTCCTAGCACACTCACAATGTGGGCCATTAATACTAAGGAAATGCCCATCATTGCTGGTTGATTGATGTAACAACAGCAGTAATAAATGGAGAGCTGTATAGTTTGAAACCAAAGCAAAGACTTATCTCAGAAAAGCTGGTTTAACTTAGCCTGGAAAGAATTTTATTAGCAACAGAATTTGACTGCACAACATTCTTCTGATTTAAATATGAATATCCTGATATTTGCATACTCATCCCTCTGAAACTGAAGCTGAGATCTGCTTGAGATACAGGATTCTAGTGAACTCTTTGGAAACAAAATATACTGCAATGCCTTCATTATTAGCATTGCTGATCTGAAATTCTCTTTTTAAAAAGTGAGCTAATCTTTTTCCCCAGAATATGTGTATTACATAGTAGAGCTTCCTTGAATGATACCATAGACTGCAACAAGTAAAGACTTCTAAATATATTCCACTTGACTGGCTTAGATTTGTGACAAACACATCGATAAATAACAGAAAGCCTGGCTCATTATGTCTAAAGACAGCTAAATAATGATCCCTTTAAAGTCCCCAAGCTTGCTTTCACCCGATGTAGCACTGAGTGGACCACTCAAGGTTTATATCTTACTCTGAGCTGTGTTATGATTATTTGCAATGCTGGATTCTTCTCCCTCTTAGGTTGGATATTAGGAAGGAATTGTTCCCTGGGAGGGTGGGCAGGTCCTGGTACAGAGTGCCCAATGCCAGGTTGGACATTGGGCCTGGGAGCAGCCTAGGACAGTGGAAGCTTTCCCTGCCCATAGCTGGGGTGGGAGAAGATTATTTTTAATTTTAATTTTAGGTCCTTCCAGCCCAAGCCACTCTGGGATCCTGTGATCCTCACACTCTGCACATCATCACACAGACACACAACAGAGCAGTCTGCTAGGAATTCCAAAGCCAGCACCTGGGAGAGGATATTTCTTGTAGCCTGGAGCCGTGCTTTTAGCCAAGGTTTAACTCTGAATGAAGGGTTTTAATGGAATTTTTGTTGTCCTATTCTGCAGGCACTGCAGTCATAGAGATGTTATTTTCATTGGGATTGACTGCTTGATCAAAGGGTTCTCGTCACTCAGCCCCATGTGCCAAGCAAGCAGCCCTCCCGTGGCAGCCTCAGCCCCCTGCCCAAGGGCTGGGCAAAGCACCAGAACTGCCACAAGTAGCAATTCTCTTGAATAATTATTCAAAGCAAGAGGTGAAAATCTAGACAAGATCTTGAAATGTGAATGGTGATTTGACCACAATAAATATTTTCCAGGCCCAGAGCAGAGGCATCTCAAGGACAAAGCTGTGGGCTCTGACACAGGTAATTACCCACACCAGTGGCATTCTTTGGAAATGAAGAAGTATGAGGCAATTTTGTCACCTAATGGGAAAGGGCATAAAGCCAGAAAGGCTCTATATGGTTTACCGAGAATATAAATAGAGTAATTGAATCATCACCCAGCACATGCACTGCTAAAGTTATCTATAGTGTGTATTCCTTTCAAAAATGCAAGGACACTAATTAAAAAGGAAGAGAGACATATTTCTTCAGAACGAGCCTTCAGCTACAATGTACTTTTTAATGCCATGAGTACCTTTGCTTTCATTATGCTTTCATTTGTTTAATTTTATTTAGCCTTTTATGGTAAAATAACTGTAGGCATTATTAACAATAATTCTAACATTTTAGGGAGTTACTTTGGTACATCATATAGTTATCTCTAACTTAAGGCTGAGTAAATTTTGGTAAGTTTGAGAAAGAGAAGGAAATAAGCCTTTATGGAGGTTTAAACAAGAGAAGCTCAGGAATATTAACCTTTTCTGCTTGACCCTTTTTGCTCTGGTTTAGTGGAACTCAAACTATATTATCTATAATTTTTACACTAAAACACAGAATTTGCTAAGGTGGTTTTTGTTCTTTTTCACATAACTAGAGGGTTACACAGAGCTCCTCAGTGCCTAATGGATCACTGAAGGTTTGCCATTGGGGAGTGGAGGGGCTGGTGCATCTTGTTAAACCAGTTTGCAGTTCTCAGCTGTGAAAGTGTATTCAAACATAGCACAGATTTTCCCAGTAGTGTTTTACACAGCTCAAGGATAGCAGGAGAGGTGATCCACATGGATAATGGCACGGGAGTGGCCATATTATGAGGAAATACAAATGGGAAAAGAGTGGGCTTGTGAAACAATCTCTGTTGAAGTGGCCTCAGTAGTTCAGGGCAAGCACTAAAATTCACCTATGGGATGCTGAGTAGAAGTTGGAGACCTCTGATTCCAGAAGGAGGCATGGAAGGCAGATGTGAATAAAGCATCTGAACAACACAGTAAAAAAAATAACAAACCCCAAAAGGTGAAAGAAAATAGTAAACATCATTATGACAAGGCAAAGGAGAGAGATTTGCAGTAACAGTCTAAATTATATTTCTGTTTTCTAACCATTTTAATTAGTCCAGGCTGGACATCTGATTTCTAGACTGGCAAATATTCATTTAGTAAAGTTATACTGGAGTTGGAACACTGTTTAAAGCTTAAAACACAAAAGGTTGGGGCATTAGGTGGCGTTTTAGAAAGAAACAAGGTTTCCTGGGGCATAAAACAGGGAAGGATTCAGGAAAGGAATACAAGCAGAAATGTACATGACTAATTAGTGCACAGAATATTTATTAGTTACTTTAGGGAAATGTAGAGGCTGGTTAAGATGACCATATAGATATATAGATGATACCCAGATATATTAGCAAAGTGTCTTTACCATGACCAGCTACCACCTGGCCATCTGCACTTTGAACATTTGAATTAGAATCTCTAAAGCAAGTAAGATTAATCTTAGAAATACTGTGTGGAGTTCATCTCATTTGAGAACCTGAGTTCATCTGTTCTGAGCAGATTGGGACTATCTGAAATCTCCACTGGTTTTTCTGCATGGGAGCAGGTCAGAGTAGGAGTTTGTAGCTCAGTATAATTTCAGTCAATCTTCTTGAGGCACATTTCTGTCCAGAATAAAGACTCTGGGCAGCATGCTCTGAACTTCTGGCAGAGGTGCAGGGCAGCAAAGAATGGAGCTATTTTCTGTCTGAAAAACAAAAGAGATGGTATTTTTAAAGGTGCATTCTGATGTGCTGGAGAGGTCTTATTTGCTTTTTGCTGAAGGTATGCAAGTAAGAAGGTTTGATACTGAACTCCTAGAACCTGATTCATATCCAGATCCAGGATATTTTATCTGTGAAGGAAACATAAGAGTAATTAAATTGCACTGTTAAGAAAACCAGTCTCAGGAAAGAATATGAGCTCTAGAAGTAATGACATTTAAATGTTTCTATAATAAATTCTGCTTTAATAAAAATCTTTATTAAAGCATTTTGATGTTTTGTCTATGAGTAAGGGAGGGATTTCATTTGAGCTATAAATTATTTTACTTCAATCATGAAATAATTTCAAATAAAAATCCCCAAATATTCCAGACAACTCGTCCTCAATCAGTCTGCTTATTGTTATTATTATTGCTGGTAGTCATTAGAAAATTTCATTGCTAATTATAATACACAATAAGACCTTGCATATCTAAGTCAATATTTTTATAAGATTTAAATATGCATGAGGTATTAGCATATTAATAATATAATTGCTCTAAAGTGTGGGACAGATCCCTGACTGTTTTATGGCAGCACAATTCCCTTGGTTAGGCTGGAATTGAGAAAAACAGTGGCAAATCATGTCCCGGTACATTCGTTATGTCTTAAATTTTTTCTCTTCAGTCAATTTCTTTTCCTGCCTGTTCACTGCCTTATTTTTAAGTCAAATTCTTTTCTGCCATTTGAGGACACCATATTATTTTCTGGATTTTTTTTTTCCTTGTGGTTATATTTAGAAATTAAAACCTGTTACTTCAACGATTTAAGGCATTCCACTGCCTCAGAAAATCTGGAATCCTAATCACACTTGTGGTGCTTTGATCAACAAAAGTAGAGATCCAGTGGCATTTCAACACACTGTTATTATTCTAGAGTATATAATGAAAATATCAGGAAGATGATTCTGAGGTTCTTTGTTTTCCTAACTTTTTTCCTTCCTTGTGGTGCTTGCCACAAGGTAATGGAAAACCTTCACTCAAAATCTTTTAGTAGCCTCTGACTTTTGCTGAAATGCTTGGTCTGTAGAGCAATGCTTCCTTCTTTAGAGATGCTTCCAGAGATCACAAATGTTGTTTTTCTGTTGCTCAGTCTTGCAGTTAGGTATCATTTTTCCATTTGTTTCATATTTGTTTATTTGTTTGTTTGATTTCCATTGGCCTTTTGTACAAAAAATTTAACTTAAAACTTCAAACATTTCTAGGTTGCTATATTTGGAATAGTTAATAAGTGCAGAGCTAGTAAGTGCTAAAACTTTAGCTGTATTTTTAATTTTGCCATTGTAATGATTCCCCACTTTAGTACATAACACAGGTAATTTACTGAGTGTGACATAACTGCAAACTTCCTCCTGACTTGTGTCCTCATTAGAGATAAATAAGGCTCAATTACACAGTGCTTTATATCACAAGTACAGGTTGTTTTCTGCCAGAAGTTGTTTCAGTTTGGTCTCTGGATAAATGTGTGGGTGAAGGATGTTGGCAGTGTTGGGTTTTTTTACCGTTTTCCCTTAATTATTTACTTAGGATTGGTGAATAAACTGGAGTTGTTTCATAATAATTGTCATAAACCTGATATGACTTTAGCAGCTTCCAATACAACTCTCTCAAGCAGCCCTACCGATACTTTATTTTGAATTATGTATTTGTTTTCTCATATTGATGTGTCACATATATCTTCATTACGTGTCACTGTGAATATAAACCTTGCTGTGGTCAAATTTAGATATGCAGAGCAGCCTCTTAAGGACATGCTGTTTGCATCCAGAGCTTCTGTCAAGAGACAAAGACACGTAATTCTTACTCAAATATTGCAAAGATGTTACAATTTCTGATTAGGATGTCCATTCCAACTTTCCAAGTCTCATCCCATCCATTTGCTCCCATTGTTTTTATATCTCATATTTCTCTCACGCATATTCCATGCATTCACAGAATCCCAGGATCATTCAGGTTGGAAAAGCCCTCCAAGGCCACGGAGTCCCAGCTGTGCCCGATGCCCACCTTGTCCCCAGCCCAGAGCTCTGAGTGCCACCTCCAGCCCTTCCTGGGACACCTCCAGGGATGGGCACTGCAAAGCTCCCTGGGCAGCCCCTGCCAAGGCCTGAGCTCCCTTTCCATGGGCAAATTCCTGCTGCTGTCCAGCCTGAGCCTCCCCT